>NW_007378623.1:0-96155 GCF_000475195.1 Diaphorina citri | reverse complement strand
AGGAGGCATTATTAACAAGCTGGGCCCGTCCCTCCGGTGACGCTAAAACCGGTCTTAAAATAACGACTGAAGTGTTATTTAAAACTTGTTCGCTTTGAGTTTATAGGTCGTCACGACAAATTTCAAGATCAGAACTCATTTGTGTGAGAAAATGTGAAAAAAATCCCCCAAAAACCAGTTTTTTTTTTTTGTTTTTGTTTTTTTTTGGCTTTATGGTTCTCCGGACAAAATTTGCACCACCATTTTCGTGTTCCTGATAAAAAGACCTTTAATGTGATATATAGGTCGACCAGGTTTGGGAGACCTTCGCCCAGCGTGAGACTGGATTCCATTTTGCATTGTCCCATATCGGAGATAGGAATAATGTCTACGTCATAAGAAAAGAAAATTGTAAGGAGCAGTCTGTGAAATGTCTACTGCAGTATTAGGATTAGGACAGGACCATTCTGAACAGTCTGGACGAAATGGTTTGGGATGTTGGGAAACACTCAAGGCATCATTATGTGATGTTAACTGGAATAGGTCAGGATTCTCAGGAATAAAATCCATTGTTATCTCTTGCAATATCATCACATCAGTTACATTTTTTCGTCGTCATATTTTCCTTGGAAATTTCCCGTATTTTCTCTCGCAAAACTGCCACAAGAAGCTCTAGATGGAAAAAAAAAACTCTTGGAATTTCGGAAATAAATCCGTACTTGTCCCAAGTTTTAGCTGGAAAACAACATATTTCTCGTCGGGTAAGAGTATCAGCCGGATAGCAGAGAATCTCAATAGGAAACACGGGCATATGTCACCCGTTCCACAGGAACCCCGCCCTCGTGAAAAATTTCACCCGTACAGAAGTGTCACAGTCGTATAGTATATTGCACAATAAGTTAGTCTACCCGAGTATTTCAGTCTAATGTGCTCTGCTACCTCCAGCAAACTGTCAGAAAAGATTTGCAACCACGGTGTTAGGTGGCATAATAACGTTCTATGTACCTCCCACTGTACATACATTTCCAACATCCAGCAGTAAGCCCTGTCCAGCACGTTTCTATTTAATTAAATCAAACTTTTATTATGCACTTCCTATTTCCTATGCAATAGAGAAGACTTCTACCATGCACCGCACTATATCGTCCTAAAAACATCATAAATCTCATTGGGTTCAGTTTTACTACTGCATCCCAGCTTGAAATTAAATCCGTTTTGATTAATTAAACATCATCATCATACTACCCGAGTATTTCAGTCTAATGTGCTCTGCTACCTCCAGCAAACTGTCAGAAAAGATTTGCAACCACGGTGTTAGGTGGCATAATAGCGTTCTATGTACCTCCCACTGTACATACATTTCCAACATCCAGCAACCCTGCGGTCAGGGGCTGTTTTAGGGACATTTTCTTGTAGTCAAATGATATTCAACTCTCCACCATATTATCATACTTTCCTACTCAACTTGGTGAGATGAGATCTTGCATCCCAGCTTGAAATTAAATCCGTTTTGATTAATTAAACATAATCTGCTTTTAATGGGGTTCTACACGTTTCCATTTTCGTGCTTAGGTAAAATAATCTTTTTTCTAGGATAAAAAAAAGTGTTACATCTGTTTTTTAGATCATTAATGCTGCAGAAAATAAATGAGAGAACGTAATTATTTTAAATTTAAGGAGTAAAGCATCCTAGAAGCTTTTGTGAAATGGCAAATTCTTTATGTTTCGCATTTCAATTGCAATTGGTTAATAGTGTATATACCTACTCTTTAGAAACGTTTAATAAAATTTCGTCCGAATTTAAACAAGTCGTATACTCTCATATTTGAAGGCCCTTCAAATGTATAAGACAATTGAACAGCTAATTTCATGGAACATTGGAATAGCGAAATATCCATAAAGAGATTTCCACATTTGACAAATTTCACACAACGAAAACTTTTTCGTTAAATGGAAACCTCAGGAAATAACGAGAGACATTATGTTCGAGTTAATGAGGTATGATGAGAGTTAACATACGGGTTAGCTACTAATGAAGAAAAATACTCACACTTCTCATGTTTTGATAAGGTAGTTCTACCTTTTTTACTAGTAGGTAGTTTGGATTGGTTGGTAACTTGGAACTCTTCTGTTGTGCTTTTCTGTGTACACAAGAAACAAACCTTCTGTTGATAAGATAGTTACCTTTAGCTCGTTCTACAATTTCTCCAAAAAATCCTGCTTGAAGTTTTTCTAGACCGCGCCTGATGCCTGCCCACAGTATCAAAACACAAAATGAACCCTAGCCTTTCCCTTGTTCTGCCTGATCCCTGTCTACGTCAGCTATACACGTACTGTTCATATTATTATGATATACATTTCAACCTGTCATACTTAACCAAGGGCTGAGGGCATTTCTAATTGTACTTGACAGGTAAAGAGTTTTTGAGTACATCAGAGTTGAAAATATCATCAGCATTGTTACCTGTCATAGACGGGGCTTTAGGTACATTTCACCAGATTGTTCCATATTTTGACGTTATTTACGACGAATCTTACTCCTGTCAAGTCCTGTCTACACAAAAGGGAATGAAATTGGAAATTTTAAACTAACGTCTCAGTTACCTAAAATAAGCTTTGATGGATGGATGAGTCTTTCCTTTTGTGGACAGAATTAGAAGATATACTAAACTTATTGCATGGATAAAACCTTGGATACTTTCTATCCAAATCATTCTACTTGTATAGTAAGCCAACAACTCGAGATTGCTCTTTTTCATTACCTATTTCCATGTCGAGATTCAAGAACAAAGTACCTAATAACAATAAAAACAGAAGAGCACAAACTACTATTAGGGGAAGGTCGGGTAAAACCGGGTGGTTAAGCTTTGAGTTCACATAGAGGAGCTGTTACAAAGCGTAGCTCCCCAGAACTGCGTGGTATTAATTTGAAATTTAGTTCCTTACATAGAACTAGTACCAAAAGACCGCTAAACTTTTTCATCTTTATGGTACAAACAAACTTTTAAAAAAAGTCAAACCACCCGGCGCCCTGATGATACACAAGTAGGAGGTAACTAGGAAGGCTCTTCAGCCATTACGGCCACGCTTTGGTGGATATAAGAAGTGGGGGTTACGATAGTGGGGAACAAAATATTAGGATGAAATTACACCTTTGACCTTTGCCAATGGGCTTACAATGTACTTCAATTTTTGGCTTTTTAACTTTTTATTGAGAAAAAAATAAAATAAATAAAATTCGTTTCATCGGGAACGACCAGGATAATAATTTGTATCTAACAAAACGTTCGATAACACAACGTTTAATTCAAACGATTTACTAATCGCACCCCCACATACAAAGGGGCTCATAACAAAGGGGATATTGTTATTAATTTGTTACCCTTTTGGGCACGGATTAAATTTTCCTGGAAACTCTTTAGGTACCACTTGTAAAAGTAAATCTACTTGTAGCAAGGCCAATCGATTAGTAAGTTGTTACATTGAGAAAAAAATAAAATAAATAAAATTCGTTTCATCGGTTTCATTTAATTCAAACGATTTACTAATCGCACCCCCACATACAAAGGGGCTTATAACAAAGGGGATATTGTTATTAATTTGGGCACGGATTAAATTTTCCTGGAATCTCTTTAGGTACCACTTGTAAAAGTAAATCTACTTGTAGCAAGGCCAATCAATTAGTAATTTGTTATCCCAAATAGCTATTAGTTTAATCAATTGTTATTAGAGATCTAGATGAGTCTTACTGAGAAGAGGGTGATCTGACTGAAAGTTGGAGTTGTATCCTGGTTAGGGTTAGCTGTTCTCCTCCTTGTTTATAGTCCCACAGCCAGACGCTAGTCTTCTCTCTGTTTAACGTCACCTAGCCAGACATAGGTTAGTCATTGTTTTAGTAGGTATCCAAAGGTTTTTAATAAGAAATTCGATCTAGTCTTTTTTGTCTGCCTCCCGTCCATTCTGCGTCCAATAAGCCCTGCTTTAGAAGGTATCCAAAGGTTTTTAATAAGAAATTCGATCTAGTCTTTTTTGTCTGCCTCCCGTCCATTCTGCGTCCAATAAGCCCTGCCCAGCACGTTTCTATTTAATTAAATCAAACTTTTATTATGCACTTCCTATTTCCTATGCAATAGAGAAGACTTCTACCATGCACCGCACTATATCGTCCTAAAAACATCATAAATCTCATTGGGTTCAGTTTTACTACTGCATCCCAGCTTGAAATTAAATCCGTTTTGATTAATTAAACATAATCTGCTTTTAATGGGGTTCTACACGTTTCCATTTTCGTGCTTATGCTTAGGTAAAATAATCTTTTTTCTAGGAAAAAAAAGTGTTACATCTGTTTTTTAGATCATTAATGCTGCAGAAAATAAATGAGAGAATGTAATTATTTTGGATTTAAGGAGTAAAGCATCTCCTACTTCTCTCTCTCCCGTCCTACTTCTCCTTCCGATTTTCCTCTCTCTCTCTCCAAGAGTAAGATCGGAAGTCGTCTACCTCCTCAACCTCAGCGCCTCATCTCAACCTTCTACTAATGCTTCTCTCCATGTAATGAAGTTTTATTTCGAGAAAAGAAAACGAGGAGGAAGAAAATAAAAAGTTTGCTTATTAGTCGGTGAATACATGGGTTGGGAGGGAGAGGGATGAGAAAGATTAGGAGAAGGAGAGAGAGGAAAAGAGAGAGATTAAGACAGGGAGAAGTCTTTACAATTACTAATACTTTATTTAGACCGCAAGCAGTGCAAACTGGCGCAGATTTTTGCCGGCCCAGAGTCGGTAAAATACATCACTTTCCTTCCTGTAGGATAAGGAAAGTAAAAATATCTGCCGACTCTGGGAATCGTGTCCTTACCTAACTGGTAAAAAAAAGCCAAGGTATCCTCTTCCTATGCTTTCACATTTTCCATCATTCTCCAGGGACATTGTTTTATGATTTTCTTTTTCTTTGATTTATTTTTTATACTATTAATAAAATGTAAATGAGAAGAGAATATTTTCATTATTAATATTTTAATAAATGATTGAAATTCCATTGCAATGGAATTTATTAGACTGCTGGGAGTCAGGGATGCAAGATGGATGCAGTAGGGAAATACAATATCTGAAGATGATGGATTGGTGACGTCGCATATTTCAGAAGGAAATTTTATTATTTTATCTCAGAAAGGAGAGCTCATCTCTCTTCCCTTTTTCCTCTCTGCTTCCCCTTTTTTCATTTTTTTTCTCCTTTTCACACTTTTTCCCTTTTTCATCCTTCCTTTTTCATTTCTTTTACTTGCATCCCGGATCATATATCTTTCATATATCTTTGGATGATATCGCTATCACAATTGCAGGGCTGCAAACGCCATGCACCACTTTCGAAGAGAACTGTGATACAATAACAGAAATAGCGATTTAGGTTTTCTCCCCCTATGTCCAACACTTGTGACATACTCATGTCGGCTCAACATGCTATTATTTTGATGAAAAAACTGGTTTTGGGGATTTTTTTCACATTTTCTCACACAAATGAGCTCTGATCTTGAAATTTGTCGCGACGACCTATGAACTCAATTACTCAAAGCTAGAAAATTTTAGATAACACTTCAGTCGATAATTTAAGACCGGTTTTAGCGTCACCTATGTTAAGCTACGCCGAGCAAGGTCAATAAATGGATGGGTGACCTAAACATTATATTGGTAGTTATTAGGAAACATTAAAGAATAAAGGGAGAACGGGCTATAGTCTTCATTTTAAATCATTACATGAAAGATGAAAGTAAAATCAGATCAAGGCCGAGCAAGGTCAATAAATGGATGGGTGACCTAAACATTATATTGGTAGTTATTAGGAAACATTAAAGAATAAAGGGAGAACGGGCTCTAGTCTTGATTTTAAATCATTACATGAAAGATGAAAGTAAAATCAGATCAATAATAATAAGTA
Organism: Diaphorina citri; assembly: GCF_000475195.1. NCBI lineage: Eukaryota > Metazoa > Arthropoda > Insecta > Hemiptera > Psyllidae > Diaphorina > Diaphorina citri. The sequence goes on along the minus strand of NW_007378623.1, from coordinate 90,244 downwards.
ATAAACTGAATAATAAACAAATTAGGTAGGTACCTACATAGGTACTGATTTTCTTTAACCACGATCGAATAAACTACGGGCTAAAAAATTCCCGGAGGGACGGGCCCAGCTTGTTCTTTCTTTATTCCACCCTACGCTATCCCTGATTTCTCTTCCTTCCTTCCTATCATTTTCACCTCTATTTCTTTTCTTACCGTTTCTTCTTCATCTCTCTTCCCCTCTTCTTTCTCTCTCTAATTTCTTTCCCTCTTGAATTTCCTTTTTGCTCCGCTACCATCCGGATTTTTACTCTCTCCTTTCTCTTTTTTGACCTCTTTCTCTCCCCCCGATCTTTCTCTGTCTCTTCTCTCTCCTATCATTTTCACCTCTATTTCTTTTCTTACCGTTTCTTCTTCATCTCTCTTCCCCTCTTCTTTCTCTCTCTAATTTCTTTCCCTCTAGAATTTCCTTTTTTTTTCTCCGCTACCATCCGGATTTTTACTCTCTCCTTTCTCCTTTTTGACCTCTTTCTCTCCCCCCGGTCTTTCTCTGTCTCTTCTCTCCCAATATCCCTTTACATTGGTCCATCCCGCACCCTCCCCTTTTATCCCTTTCCTCTGTCTTTCCCTCTCCGTATTATACTTAGTTCATATAACTCTTTTCTTTCTCTCGTTATCATTTTACATTTATCCATATCCTCTCCATTCTTCATTCTCGTCCTCCTACTTCTCTCTCTCCCGTCCTACTTCTCCTTCCGATTTTCCTCTCTCTCTCTCCAAGAGTAAGATCGGAAGTCGTCTACCTCCTCAACCTCAGCGCCTCATCTCAACCTTCTACTAATGCTTCTCTCCGTGTAATGAAGTTTTATTTCGAGAAAAGAAAACGAGGAGGAAGAAAATAAAAAGTTTGCTTATTAGTCGGTGAATACATGGGTTGGGAGGGAGAGAGGGAAATGGGAAAGAGATGAAAAGAAAACGAGGAGGAAGAAAATAAAAAGTTTGCTTATTAGTCGGTGAATACATGGGTTGGGAGGGAGAGGGATGAGAAAGATTAGGAGAAGGAGAGAGAGGAAAAGAGAGAGATCAAGACAGGGAGAGGTCTTTACAATTACTAATACTTTATTTAGACCGCAAGCAGTGCAAACTGGCGCAGATTTTTGCCGGCCGAGAGTCGGTAAAATACATCACTTTCTTTCCTATAGGAGAGGGGTTTCCATAGAGATTAAGACAGGGAGAGGTCTTTACAATTACTAATACTTTATTTAGACCGCAAGCAGTGCAAACTGGCGCAGATTTTTGCCGGCCCAGAGTCGGTAAAATACATCACTTTCCTTCCTGTAGGATAAGGAAAGTAAAAATATCTGCCGACTCTGGGAATCGAGTCCGTACCTAACTGGTAAAAAAAAAAGCCAAGGTATCTCTCTTCCTCCTATGCTTTCACATTTTCCATCATTCTCCAGGGACATTGTTTTATGATTTTCTTTTTCTTTGATTTATTTTTTATACTATTAATAAAATGTAAATGAGAAGAGAATATTTTCATTATTAATATTTTAATAAATGATTGAAATTCCATTGCAATGGAATTTATTAGACTGCTGGGAGTCAGGGATGCAAGATGGATGCAGTAGGGAAATACAATATCTGAAGATGATGGATTGGTGACGTCGCATATTTCAGAAGGAAATTTTATTATTTTATCTCAGAAAGGAGAGCTCATCTCTCTTCCCTTTTTCCTCTCTGCTTCCCCTTTTTCATTTTTTTCTCCTTTTCACACTTTTCCCCTTTTTCATCCTTCCTTTTTCTCTCGAACTTACCTGAGCTTAGCAGCTTAGTAGAACTAGACAAGTCTGTCTTCATCTCTCTTCCCTTTTTCCTCTCTGCTTCCCCTTTTTTCATTTTTTTTCTCCTTTTCACACTTTTTCCCTTTTTCATCCTTCCTTTCTCATTTCTTTTACTTACATCCCGGAAGATCATATATCTTTGGATGATATCGCTATCAGAATTGCAGGGCTGCAAACGCCATGCACCACTTTCGAAGAGAACTGTGATACAATAACAGAAATAGCGATTTAGGTTTTCTCCTCTTATGTCCAACACTTGTGACATACTCATGTCGGCTCAACATGCTATTATTTTGATAAAATTATCATCTACAGAGATCAAAGGATGTTGGGAAAGTTTGTCGACAGCCTTTGAATTTGAAATACTCGTTGGAAATACCTCGTCTGAAGATATCTTGTTTGACAGATCAGCTTTCAATTTCCTCCCACCCCTAGAAGTTGAATATCAAGGTGGATATTCAACTCACAGGTACAGTTAATATTACAGTATTATTTTATCTCAGAAAGGAGAGCTCATCTCTCTTCCCTTTTTCCTCTCTGCTTCCCCTTTTTCATTTTTTTCTCCTTTTCACACTTTTTCATCCTTCCTTTTCACACACACACACACACACACTAACACACAAACAAATATTAATTTTTATACATTAGATTAATATTTTGTAAATTGCAAAGACAGTAAGTTGTTCGTATGTACTTGTTTGTAGTGAAAGCTATCCAAACGCCGAACTTTACCAACCAAAGACGAGTTTCAATAAGGATCTTTTGGGGCCTCATTACAACCTCATTATTCTCATTTTGTGCTAATAGTTTTCTCTTGAGAAAAAGCCGCTAGCTCGAACAAAAATGAAAAGCCCTTCGTGCGTTATGTAACGCGCTTTTAGCAATATACATTTTTCTGTATTACAGTATTTGCTGTCAGTAAAGCTTTTGTACCATCTTTCTTTATATACCATTAATATTTTGTGAATTGCAAAGGCAGTAAGTTGTGTATGTAGTTGTTTGTAGTGGAAGCTATTCAACTGTTCAAAAATCTACCAACCACAGACCATTTTCGACAGGGATCTTTTGGCTTTTGGGCCTCATTACAATCTCATTATTCTCATTTTGTGCTAATAGTTTTCTCTTGAGAAAACGCCGCTAGCTCGAACAAAAATGAAAAGCCCTTCGTGCGTTATGTAACGCGCTTTTAGCAATATACATTTTTCTGTAAAAAAAAAAAGATAATAACATTCTGGGCGCATTTATAAATTTCACGAGACTAATAGTTTACGTGATGTGAATGCACGAAAGCATAGGAAACAAATTTTAGATTTAATTATTTTCAGACAAGAACAATCACCACTTTAAATTCGAGAAACTGAAATCGTGTTGGTGTTTTTATTACCAGAACCCCTTCCTTCGCCTTGGAAAGTTATATGAGTTTCATTCCACACCATTTTTGACTTTATATCCTGGACGTTTTGTCCTGTTGTTTAGTGTGGTAAACTCGTTAAACAGGACTTTTGGTTGTTCTCGGCCGAAACTTTTATATGTATCTGGATGTTACTCAAGTTTTACGAGTATTAGCGGTAAACTCACATAGTGTGGAGTCATTTTGATTTTGGTTACAAGTTAAAATCATCAGAGAATCATCCTACATTGGGGCCTTTTATTAGCGGTAAACTCACATAGTGTGGAGTCATTTTGATTTTGGTTACAAGTTAAAATCATCAGGGAATCATCCTACATTGGGGCCTTTAACTTTGTTTCGTACAAAGTTTCATCTACCTTCTACGAACCCCAAGCTATGTACGAGTAATATATACATATTTGAGTAAGCAACTCACTTTTTTGCGTATCCTTATTTAATTTTTAAAAAATAGCAACACTCTTCACATTTCTCCCTCGGAATGTGAGACGGGAAAGGAAAAAGTTTCCAGAACTGAAATTTAATAATCAAATTGACCTCCTCTTAAGCTATGTAATATACATATTTGAGTAAGCAACTCACTTTTTTGCGTATCGTTATTTAATTTTTAAAAAAATAGCAACATTCTTCACATTTCTCCCTCGGAATGTGAGACGGGAAAGGAAAAAGTTTCCAGAACTGGAATTTAATAATCAAATTGACCTCCCCTAGGCAAGGCGACTCCTACCTTCTACGAACCCCAAGCTATGTAATATACATATTTGAGTAAGCAACTCACTTTTTTGCGTATCGTTATTTAATTTTTAAAAAATAGCAACATTCTTCACATCTCTCCCTCGGAATGTGAGACGGGAAAGGAAAAAGTTTCCAGAACTGGAATTTAATAATCAAATTGACCTCCCCTATATCAGTAGTAATAAATGTTGCTATACAGTTTGGCAAGCACTGTCGATTTTCAACGCCCATGAAGTCTCTCCAATGAAAGCTCTCTCTCTCGTAAAGCAGAAGATACTTGACTTTTATTTATTGGACAGCTTTCCACATATTAGCGGTAAACTCACATAGTGTGGAGTCATTTTGATTTTGGTTACAAGTTAAAATCATCAGGGAATCATCCTACATTGGGGCCTTAACCTCCTCTTTATCAGTTGTAATAAATGTTGCTACAGTTTGGCAAGCACTGTCGATTTTCAACGCCCATGAAGTCTCTCCAATGAAAGCTCTCTCTCGTAAAGCAGAAGATACTTGACTTTTATTTATTGGACAGCTTTCCACATTTTTTATTTTTAATGCCGTCGTTTGTTCGATATTATATTTTTCTCCTGTACTTCGCTTCGGAAAATCGTGTGCCAAATTGTGCTAGCACTTTTCGACTATTATATTCTGAGAGTACTTACTTTAATACGTTATCTGTTGGGGAAGGGGTTGTGCTCATTATGTTGAACTCGGTAATAATGCTGTCCTATACAGATTTTATCTACCTATAAGCTACGATATTGACCCAAGAGTTTTTATGGAGCTATTAGGGAAGTAGATAAGTATGTAACGGATGTATCTACTTCTATCTTATATCTGTACATGTATAATATAAGTTGGATTAACGTAATAAATACGTCTTATAACTTACAATAAAATGGTTCAAAACTAACGTAAGGACCCACCTATGTACGGGATGTATCTACTTCTATCTTATATCTGTACATGTATAATATAAGTTGGATTAACGTAATAAATACGTCTTATAACTTACAATAAAATTGCACTCATGGTATTGGGTTACGAAAAATAAAACTGTAGATTTGGGTTCAAAACTAACGTAAGGACCCACCTATGTACATACCAATAGAAAAGCCACTGTGACTACTCTCAGCTATGCATAGCTATGATTAGACATTACAATGGCATTTGGCATTTAATTTTTATGACCTACTCGTAATATTATTCTGAATATCGTGTTAGTCGGACTGTTGTCAGCTGAATTGCACTCCGTTTCACAAGTGACCAAATAAAGTATGTACTTCAATTATTGGCTTTTTAACTTTTTATTGAGAAAAAAATAAAATAAATAAAATTCGTTTCATCGGGAACGACCAGGATAATTGTATCCAACAAAACGTTCGATAACACAACGTTTAATTCAAACGATTTACTAATCGCACTCCCACATACAAAGGGGCTCTTGTTATTAATTTGTTACCCTTTTGTGCACGGATTAATTTTTCCTGGAATCTCTTTAGGTACCACTTGTAAAAGTAAATCTACTTGTAGCAAGGCCAATCGATTAGTAAGTCGTTATCCCAAATAGCTATTAGTTTAATCAATTGTTATTAGAGATCTAGATGAGTCTTACTGAGAAGAGGGTGATCTGACTGAAAGTTGGAGTTGTATTAAAAACAAGAAAACCTTCGTCCCATTTTATTCCCCCATTGTTGTAAAATACAAATAATACAAAATGTTCCTACCTGGGAACCTGGGTATTTATAAATACTTTTCCCCATACAATTTTCTTTTTTCCCCTCTCAATATTATTTTAGGTTGAATAGGTTTTTACATAGATTTCTACTTTTTTTTCTGCTTTGAAAATGAACAATGGCTTCAACAATGAACAGTCCTAATGTTTTTCAATACGGACAAAAGTGTTTTCTTTTCCACGCTCGCTCGGATTGGAGGCCTCTTCCATTCTTGTGTCCCTATTTTTTTTTTTTAACATAAACCATTAATATTTATATTTGAGCCCAAAGAAGCTTCGATTCAAAAATTTCCCAATTGTCAGCTACCTTCTGCGTAGAGCTGAAGAAGTCCCTTTATTTGAGGTTTGTATATTTGAGTTTCCCAGCGTTGTTTTCTCAGGTTTGTATATTATTTTGAGATTTGAATATTTGAGCTGCCCAGCGGTTTTCTCAGTATCGGAAATCAGGCTCTCAATCGGATTGTCACCCATCCTGATATTAACCAAAGTCATTTTTGCTTAACCCTTATTTCGTATAAACGGTAAGAGACATCGAAAACATTTGGTCATTCGGATGTGAATATTCTAATCAATGTGATTTTTCACGCCGAATCGAATGGTGTTACTTTTAGTACTGTCTGACTTACGGTTGAGAAGTTGCGGTTTCGATACTTCCCTGTGTCGACAAATTTCCCATTTATTCGTGAACCGTTACCAAATAAGCAAGTGATTAGTTGATCCCATGTGATTTTTCACGCCGAATCGAATGGTGCTACTTTTAGTACTGTTTGACTTACGGTTGAGAAGTTGCGGGTTCGATACTCCCCGGTGTCAACGTCGAATTTCCCTTTTATTTGTGAACCATTAACAAGTAAGCATGTGAATAGTTGATCCCATGTGATTTTTCACGGGGAATCGAATGGTGCTACTTTTAGCACTCTCTGACTTACAGTTGAGAAGTTGCGGGTTCGATACTCCCCTGTGTCAACAAATTTCCCTTTTATTTGTGAACCGTTACCAAATAAGCAAGTGAATAGTTGATCCCATATGATTTTTCACGGGGAATCGAATGGTGCTACTTTTAGCACTCTCTGACTTACAGTTGAGAAGTTGAGGGTTCGATACTCCCCTGTGTCAACAAATTTCCCTTTTATTTGTGAACCATTAACAAGTAAGCATGTGAATAGTTGATCCCAAGGGAATTTTTCACACCGAATCGAATGGTGAAACTTTTAGAACTGTCCGACTTACAGTTGAGAAGTTTAATGTAATAGAAAGTCGTGTGATGTTCACACCAGATTTTTCTTACTCGGTAACCCTACATCATAGTTCAAAGGGTCTGTGTATATTGTTTACCAACGGTCTTTAAAATGAATACAGTGGATTTTGGGAGTTGAAAATTGACAAATTTCCAGTTCCCATCCCTTTAATGGTGTCACACTCCTTGGATCCTACCAAAGGTTTCGCCACTGTGGTAAAGCCATTATTATCGTCGCTAATAGGGGAAGGAAGGGTGAACCTTGCCTTGGTGCATATGATGAATTATGGCCCCCACTTTCCCCGAATGCAGTTTGAATTATGACGTCTATAATGGCAGACTTGCCGTGGTACCAGTTGCTGATAATAACGCAGCTTGTACACTAAAACGAGGGGGGAAAGAGCTTTTCCGTGAGTCTCCTGCATAGTACGTCTATTTTGGTGTTCAGAGTTGTCTATGATTATCCAAAATGATTGCGTAAAATGAATACAGTGGATTTTGGGAGTTGAAAATTGACAAATTTCCAGTTCCCATCCCTTTAATGGTGTCACACTCCTTGGATCCTAAAGTTTCGCCAAAGGTTTCGCCACTGTGGTAAAGCCATTATTATCGTCGCTAATAGGGGAAGAAAGGGTGAACCTTGCCTTGGTGCATATATGATGAATTATGGCCCCCACTTTCCCCGAATGCAGTTTGAATTATGACGTCTATAATGGCAGACTTGCCGTGGTACCAGTTGCTGATAATAACGCAGCTTGTACACTAAAACGAGGGGGGAAAGAGCTTTTCCGTGAGTCTCCTGCATATTACGTCTATTTTGGTGTTCAGAGTTGTCTATGATTATCCAAAATGATTGCGTTCGAGGAAACGTTCCTGGCAAATTACAGTCGAGATAATTTCCATCATATTACCTAAGGAGAGAAATTGCAGAGGGCAATAGACCAATAAAATTATCGGTTAACATGATTAAAAATGACTTTTCATGTTGGATAACAAAAAAAAGTCACTGCATAGGAATGAATTATCCACATGTTTTAGCTTTCTAGGACTCCCTCTGATAAGTTAGTGTCACTCCAATTTTTCAGTAGATAGAGAGGTCATACTCATATCAATTCTTCAGTAGATAGTAGATAGAGGGAAGCAAAATTAACTCGATCCATCTTCCCTAACCATTCCCAATATGGGGGAACAATTGCGTTCGAGGAAATGTTCCTGGCAAATTACAGTCGAGATAATTTCCATCATATTACCTAGGGAGAGAAATTGCAGAGGGCAATAGCCCAATAATTATCGGTTAACATGATTAAAGATGACTTTTCATGTTGGATAACAAAAAAGTCACTGCATAGGAGTGAATTATCCACATGTTTTAGCTCTCTAGGACTCCCTCTGATAAGTTAGTGTCACTCCAATTTTTCAGTAGATAGAGAGGTCATACTCATATCAATTCTTCAGTAGATAGAGAGAAGCAAAATCAACTCGATCCATCTTCCCTAACCATTCCCAATATGGGGGAACTAAAAGTTAGGGTAAAAGAACACTCAAATAAGCATCATTCAATAGGATAAGGAAAGTCGTGTGATGTTCACACCAGATGGGGGAACAAAAAATAGAAAAAAGTCTTCCTCATTTTTTTCCATACCAGCTGTTGTCTTGTTTTTATTAGTAGGGATTCAGGATTACGCCCCGGTAGCTCCTCAGGGTGTTGGGGATTATTCATGCACCGGAATCCCCTGGCGAGGGATTTTTTAACCTCTCCACCTTCATTCACCTCCCTTCCCTCGTTCATTTATCCCTCCTCGCCTGCTTGTGTGTTTTATGTGTGGCGGAATATTGGAATTTTAATTAATAAAATGGGTGCACACGAAACATATAGAATCTACCTTTTTTATCAGAAAAAATTCAGGGTCGAAGGTACGGACTTCATGGAGAAAGTTTTCGTGGAAATTAGTAGGGAACGTGGCTGCCCTAAAGGATGCTTATAAACATGTAACTCAAAATATACACAGAATATTTCAGAATTCTCAGAAGGTAACCACACCCAAAATATCGTTTACGAATCATTTATCCCTCCTCGCCTGCTTGTGTGTTTTATGTGTGGCGGAATATTGGAATTTTAATTAATAAAATGGGTGCACACGAAACATACAGAATCTACCTTTTTTATCAGAAAAAAATTCAGGGTCGAAGGTACGGACTTCATGGAGAAAGTTTTCGTGGAAATTAGTAGGGAACGTGGCTGCCCTAAAGGATGCTTATAAACATGTAACTCAAAATATACACAGAATATTTATGACGGACGTCCAAAGTTTTTGGAAAATGAAAAGGCTCAGAATTCTCAGAAGGTAACCACACCCAAAATGTCGTTTACGAAAATCTTCTTATTGAAACATACAGAATCTACCTTTTTTATCAGAAAAAAATTCAGGGTCGAAGGTACGGACTTCATGGAGAAAGTTTTCGTGGAAATTAGTCGGGAACGTGGCTGCCCTAAAGAATGCTTATAAACATGTAACTCAAAATATACACAGAATATTTATGACGGACGTCCAATGTTTTTGGAAAATGAAAAGGCTCAGAATTCTCAGAAGGTAACCACACCCAAAATATCGTTTACAAAAATCTTCTTATAAGAAATTCATTCTGAATGACACCCAGGAATTGAACCATCAGAAATTCCACAAAACTCACTCAAATCAGAACTCAGCCAACCCGCTTTTTTGTAGCACGGTTCCTCTGTTCCATAAAATTCGTTTCCAGTCTATTAGGTAATACTTTTCCATTGTTATATGTGCCATGCCAGGTAAGTTATGCTGGCAAAACTTTCGCAAAGTCTAATAAAACGTTCAGACTCCCATTTCTCTTCCACTGTCTTTCCCATCCTCCACCGAGCAATAATATTTCTCTCTTCTCTAACTTGTTATTATCAATCAATTTCTATACCTGTATCTTTTTCAACCTCATCCTCCATCCAAGCAGCTATATGTTGCCAACCTTCATCCTAAATACCACTTTGGCACGGATGGACTCGAGTTCAATCCAAGTGTTTGTTATTGAGATTACAACAAAAGATTCTTTTATTGAGATACAGCAAAAGTGCTGTAAATTGATTATTGAGATACACCAAAAGTGCTGTAAGAAAAACTTGGTTCTAAGTGGTATCTGCCTGAAGTTAGTATTGAGATACAGCAAAAGTGCTGTAAAAAAACTTGGTTCTAAGTGGTATCTGCCTGAAGTTAGCTAGATGCCATTTCCATTTGAACTAAATTAACATACTTTATATGTTGCAATTTATTTCCTCCAAACTTTTAACTCCCAAGAATAAAGCTCTTTTATACGTTTAATTCTATTCTACTTTCTACCTCTCTATTCTATACATTTCTCTCTCGTTTCCCATTCCTTCTCTTCATCCGGTGAAATCGATCACTTTGGGGAATGTTAAATTTATTATGTAAAAGATATAGGTACCTTTTTTTTTACTTTTGCAAAGATTTTTCTTTCTTCTTTTTACATTTCTCTCTCGTTTCCCATTCCTTCTCTTCATCCGGTGAAATCGATCACTTTGGGGAATGTTAAATTTATTATGTAAAAGATATACCTTTTTTTTTTACTTTTGCAAAGATTTTTCTTTCTTCTTTTTCCCCCCCTCGTTCTTTTCACTTCTTTTTATACTCTTTGCTTTTTTTTCTGTCTCAATTTTGTACTTTTTTTCGTGTTCTCCAATTTGTATATGAATAGAATGTCGGAGTACTCTTTCCTTCTCAAGTGTTGAAATGAAAGAGTCTCTTTTCAAATGTTGTCTCGCGTAGAGTAGTCAATAGCAGTAATAGATTTGAAAGAAAATCAACACAAATACACAACATTGTTTTGAATGACAAGCACGAAAGAATCACTAGTTTCATCATAGATTTGAGGGTATTGCTAGAAAAAAACTCTCAAAAAATATTTAATGTGCTCGATACTTGTAAATCGAAATTTTCCATAGATGATCAATAAAATAATTACCTACATGTTTGTATATGAATAGAATGTCGGAGTACTCTTTCCTTCTCAAGTGTTGAAATGAAAGAGTCTCTTTTCAAATGTTGTCTCGCGTAGAGGAGTCAATAGCAGTAATAGTTACGAGATTTGAAAGAAAATCAACACAAATACACAACATTGTTTTGAATAACAAGCACGAAAGAATCACTAGTTTCATCATAGATTTGAGGGTATTGCTAGACACAAATACACAACATTGTTTTGAATAACAAGCACGAAAGAATCACTAGTTTCATCATAGATTTGAGGGTATTGCTAGAAAAAAAAAACTCTCAAAAAATATTTAATGGGCTCGATACTTGGAAATCGAAATTTTCCATAGATAATCAATAAAATAATTACCTACATGAGTATGAATAATATGACTTACCTTGTGATGTTCCCTATTGTGATAGAACCTTGTGATGTTCCCTATTGTGATAGAACCTTGTGATGTTCCCTATTGTGATAGAACCTTGTGATGTTCCCTATTGTGATAGAACCTTGTGATGTTCCCTATTGTGATAGAACCTTGTGATGTTCCCTATTGTGATAGAACCTTGTGATGTTCCCTATTGTGATAGAACCTTGTGATGTTCCCTATTGTGACAGAACCGTGTGATGTTCCCTATTGACCTTGGGTACAAGAACAATATTTCCCTCAAAAACTTCCTCCAATAAGAGCAATGTGCTGTGCAAAGTCAACAGCCCTTTCCCATTATCATGAACATGAAGGATGTGGTAGGTTGAGGTACTTTTTTTCTCTCTCCTAGCTTTGGGATATATTTTTTAACGTTGAAAAATATTTCGGAAAACTTTTTTCGAGGAGAGTTTGGGAGGAAGAGCCCGGAGTACTCTTTCTGATGATTGATTAAAAAATATAATTCATGACAGTTCCCTGTGGTTGACATGAGAGGTAGACGCATTGGTGTATCCCTTGCTCTGGAAATGGAATCTCTGGAGTAACTTGTCGCTCTCAGCCGATACATTTGTGATTGTTGGGAATGAGATTGAGACTTTCACCACTTCAAGAGAAGCCAAGAGATTTAGAGGATAAAGTGATATGTATTTTGTAGCTATCCAATCAATCTTTTTCATATATGTATAGTCGAATCGTCAGTCTTTTTCGTGGAATTTTGCTTATTGAGATTGACATCAGCTTGCTTAGTTGCTTTTGTATTGTGACCTACAATGTAAATCCTTTCATCAGTTTCATCCCTTTTGGAAATCTTGGAATAGATCTTTCCCCTAGTCCCCTAGGTCCTCACAGTAAGGGTTAATGGTTTGATGATACCTATTAGCAATATGCTCGGGTAGGTCTATTTAGGTACATATGCCATCTTCAAATGTCAAATCTGTATATATTATGATGTTGGATATAGGATTCTGGTCTTTGATTTGCAGTTAAATGTTGTGATCTTCAGTTCAGTATAGTTTGTTTGTCTGTTGTCAGTTCAGTGCGGTCAGATTATTTGTAGTTCTCTTGTTACTGATGTGTTTGCACAGCGTTCTGTTTACCACATACGTATGTACACAATGGTTTTGCCATTAGCAAACCGCTGTGTTCATAATTACGTGTAATTCCTGATTGTATACAAAGCTACATATGTACATACGTCCCTTGTAGTGCGCCATCATCGCTGATGGAAATGCTAGCTTTTATCCTACAGTCAGGTATTGCAGTACCTATTAAATATTTGGAATATCTTCTGATTCTATCATTATTATTATTATTATCCCCTACTGTCCTATACCTATGTATACAGAATGTTTGTTAAATGAAAGAGTGAAGACCCAAGGAATCACCTTGAAAGTAGGAACACATTGCATATAGTACCTATTAAATATTTGGAATATCTTCTGATTCTATCATTATTATTATTATCCCCTACTGTCCTATACCTATGTATACAGAATGTTTGTTAAATGAAAGAGTGAAGACCCAAGGACTCACCTTGAAAGTAGGAACACATTGCATATCTCACCACATTATTCGCTGCAAGGTACTCCAAAGTTCACCTCGAATACCCGAAATGCCGGAATTCATAAATTCAAATGCATTCCACTCTAGTTGTTTAGATCTCTCTCTCTCTCTCTCTCTCTCTCTCTCTCTCTCTCTCTCTCTCTCCAATGTAAAGTTTGAATTATTTTCAATTACTTAGGTACTGTTACATGAGGAGCCGAGGAGGTAGTTTCCAAATACTCATCAAAATTCCATGTGCTCATACCGGGTTTGTCAGCAGCCAAGTACATATCTATTGATTAGGTGTATGCCTGATGAGATTGCTAAGATAGTCAACAATCGGGTGGTGGATATGACCTAACACCTAATCAAAGACATTTCATCTGAAATCTGATGAGGGACATACTACGCGTCCAGCCTCCATAAGTAGGGCTGAGAAAACCCAGCAGCACGATATTGGCCAACTGATGGCCAAACCGTATAACAAGCACAACGTTGCTTAACTTTAGTCATCCATTGAAAACTGGTGCATTCAACGTGGTCTGCCCGCGAGTCTATCAAAATAAAAATAAAAATAAAAATAAAAAAAAAATCTGAAAGCAAAATTACAAAGAGGTGAAAGAAATTCCGTCGCTGGTCGCTGTCACTAACTCAAGACTTACAAATGACAGCAATTAATTCAAGAGAAAGAGGGAGAGGGACCTACAAATAATAATTTATCAATTATCACTTCTTTTGAAGAGTTTAATAAATAATTAGTCATTAGTGTTATGAAGAGAGAGAGAGAAAATAAGAAGAAGAGGAAGAAGAAGAAGAAGACGAAGAAGAAAATCAAGGGGAAAACTGGAAAAAGTACAGGGTGTCTTATAATAGGTAAAATTAATAATACCAACAGGCCTTTTGCTTACATCAGGCTAATAGGTGATAATAATTTTAGTCTATAGATCTGTTTGTAGAAATCTATATGGGAAGCAAACCATCACATAAGGTTTCTCCTTCCTCCTACTATCATGAACAAATTTCTCTACCACCTTTCACCCAGCTCTCCAAAAGGTACTCAAAATGTCTCTCTCGTTTCCCATTCCTTCTCTTCATCCGGTGAAATCGATCACTTTGGGGAATGTTAAATTTATTATGTAAAAGATATAGGTACTTTTTTTTACTTTTGCAAAGATTTTTCTTTCTTCCTTTTTCCCCCTCGTTCTTTTCACTTCTTTTTATACTCTTTGCTTTTTTTTTCTGTCTCAATTTTGTACTTTTTTTCGTGTTCTCCAATTTGTATATGAATAGAATTTCGGAGTACTCTTTCCTTCTCAAGTGTTAAAATGAAAGAGTCTCTTTTCAAATAATGTTGTCTCGCGTAGAGTAGTCAATAGCAGTAATAGTTACGAGATTTGAAAGAAAATCAACACAAATACACAACATTGTTTTGAATAACAAGCACGAAAGAATCACTAGTTTCATCATAGATTTGAGGGTATTGCTAGAAAAAAAAACTCTCAAAAAATATTTAATGGGCTCGATATACGGATGGACTCGAGTTCAATCCAAGTGTTTGTTATTGAGATTACAACAAAAGATTCTTTGATTGAGATACAGCAAAAGTGCTGTAAAAAAAACTTGGTTCTAAGTAGTATCTGCCTGAAGTTAGTATTGAGATACAGCAAAAGTGCTGTAAAAAAAACTTGGTTCTAAGTGGTATCTGCCTGAAGTTAGCTAATAGATGCCATTTCCATTTGAACTAAATTAACATACTGTTGGTGAAAATTGACCACTTTTGACATCTATTTCTTTTACGTAACGTCATCGGTGTCAGAGGTCCTTGATAGCAAAAAGCGAAAACCTGCGAAACTTTTTCGAAAGCTAATTATGACCATTTTTTCGCCCCTTCTCCCCGAACTTTTTCCTACGTTAAGTCTCCCCTCCCCTACTTCCTATCTTCCTCCCTAAACTTGTTATAAACTTTATGATTCCTTGGCACGCAAGGGAAAAAAGAAGCTAAATATAGGAAACCTGATGTATTAGGAGTATTAGGTTGATGTATTAAGTCTGGGAGAGAGTTATGGGAAATAATTTGGCACATTTGGATTAGCCTAGTTTGTGTGAGGTCGTGGTCCGATTGACAGAACGAAGGGTGTTCTAATTTTCAAGTCGACGATTTTTTTTCTTTAGTTAGTCCGTTTTGTGCAATAGTCCTAAACTAAAATGGACGCGGCACATCAGGGATCAGGAAGAGACCGCCTTAACATAATAATAATAATAATATAAATGGATAAAAGCACATCAGGGATCAGGAAGAGACCGCCTTAACATAATAATAATAATAATAGTCCGTTTTGTTTGCTGCATTATATGTAGCTATCGACGAGTTATAGCCCAATATTGATAAAATTTGGCGAACATGTTCAACACGTGAAGAAAAATCTGAGTTGTGCAGCTTAATAATTTTCTTGCTTCCTCCGGGTATCAGTAGAGGTAAAATTGAACTCCCAAGAGTCTAAGCTAAGAAATAGAACTCCCCAAACATTGTCAATTCATGGTAGCCGTACAAGATTATATTGCAATTCACAAGGCCTAAAAATACCGAAGACGCGAAAGATAAAATTCATGAGAAACTGATTTCTCAATGGCTCTAGAATGTCTATTATGGTCTCTTTAAAGATTTTAAAGTATTTAAGTTAAATGACAAGTTGCTTGCAGATTAATTATGTTTAATTATGAATAAGTGAAATAATACTCTTTGAATACAAGCACTTAATAGAACGTCAGAACCTTGTGATTAGTTGTGATGTTCCCTATTGTGATAGAACCTTGTGATGTTCCCTATTGTGATAGAACTTTGTGATGTTTCTAAAATTATATGAATTTGATTTTCTAACATTAAACTCCATTAGCGATGAGACGGTATAGGACGGTGTTTCTACCATTTTACACATACCCTCTTATATCGTAGAAAATATGAAGCTAGAAGATTAAATGCTTCGTTCAAGCGAAATCCTTCTGTAATAGGGTGTTTCCATCTCGATTAATAAATCTCGTGACACTTGATGCAAATTCGTTGTACTTTCTTTCGGCAGCGACTTTGAAGAGACCTTCCTTCTTAGTTGATTATACAGAAGTGTTGCGATTGGGTACGTAATTGGAGAAAAAAACAGTGATTCAATGTTAAAGTGCAGGGTCCAGAGATTGTCTTTAGGTCTTGAACTAAAATTATATGAATTTGATTTTCTAACATTAAACTCCATTAGCGATGAGACGGTATAGGACGGTGTTTCTACCATTTTACACATAACATTAAACTCCATTAGCGATGAGACGATAGGACGGTATTTCTACCATTTTACACATACATATGAATGCCATACTCTATTTCAGGTGTAGACAATTAGGTAAATAGGGTTCGACCTTTCCAGCCACCCTGAATGAAATGCTGTGAAACACTTTCAATCGTTTTTCTGCTTCTATCTGGTTGAGCGACTTTTGGACTGAAAGGTTTTCACTGCTTCTGCCCGAATGACTTGTTGAGTACGTCACATGAAGTTATTAAAGGTCATTCTCGTTTTGAGTTCAATCCAAGTGTTTGTTATTGAGATTACAACAAAAGATTCTTTGATTGAGATACAGCAAAAGTGCTGTAAATTGATTATTGAGATACACCAAAAGTGCTGTAAAAAAAACTTGGTTCTAAGTGGTATCTGCCTGAAGTTAGTATTGAGATACAGTAAAAGTGCTGTAAAAAACTTGGTTCTAAGTGGTATCTGCCTGAAGTTAGCTAGACGCCATTTCCGTTTGAACTAAATTAACATACTTTTGGTAAAAATTGACCACTTTTGACATCTATTTCTGCTGTAAAAAAAACTTGGTTCTAAGTGGTATCTGCCTGAAGTTAGCTAGACGCCATTTCCGTTTGAACTAAATTAACATACTTTTGGTGAAAATTGACCACTTTGACATCTATTTCCTATACGTAACGTCATCGGTGTCAGAGGTCCTTGATAGCAAAAAGCGAAAACCTGCGAAACTTTTTCGAAAGCTAATTATGACCATTTTTTCGCCCCTTCTCCTCGAACTTTTTCCTACGTGAAGTCTTCCCTCCCCTACTTCCTATCTTCCTCCCTAAACTTGTTATAAACTTTATGATTCCTTGGCACGCAAGGGAAAAAGAAGCTAAATATAGGAAACCTGATGTATTAGGAGTATTAGGTTGATGTATTAAGTCTGAGAGAGAGTCATGGGAAATAATTTGGCACATTTGGATTAGCCTAGTTTGTGTGAGGTCGTGGTCCGATTGACAGAACGAAGTGTGTTCTAATTTTCAAGTCGACGATTTTTTTTTCTTTAGTTATAGTCCGTTTTGTTTGCTTCATTATAGCTATCGACGAGTTATAGCCCAATATTGATAAAATTTGGCGAACATGTTCAACACGTGAAGAAAATTTTCTCATTAGATTTTGGGCCGAACAGGGGAGCCTCATCGGGCCCCGTAAAGGCCTTTTTTCAGAGTGAGTACTACAGGTCATGTAACTTCAATTTTGGTTTCTTGAAACTGTTCACCTCTCATTAGATTTTGGGCCGAACAGGGGAGCCTCATCGGGCCCCGTAAAGGCCTTTTTTCAGAGTGAGTACTACAGGTCATGTAACTTGAATTTTGGTTTCTTGAAACTGTTCACTTAAGGGATTTGAAAGCGTGGAAAATCAAATCTGTCCCACTCTTAGTGCGCCAAGTGTGTAATGACGTAAAATTTCTCATGTCATTTTAAACATTTTCCTCATTAAATTGCCTCATTAGCTCAAGAGCACCAAGAGAGGGAGAAAATGGACGAGAAGAGCACCGAAGCGAATACAATAGTCCGTCCCTTATACCTTTTTATTACTATTGTAATAATAAAGGAAGGACGGCCTAAAAAAGAGAAAAACTCTCTTGAAGAGGCTCCTACCTCTGAAAGTTCAACTCCCATCCCATCTAAAAAAAAAAATCTGAAAGCAAAATTACAAAGAGGTGAAAGAAATTCCGTCGCTGGTCGCTGTCACTAACTCAAGACTTACAAATGACATCAGCAATTAATTCAAGAGAAAGAGGGAGAGGGACCTACAAATAATAATTTTTCATTTATCACTTCTTTTGAAGAGCTTTAATAAATAATTAGTCATTAGTCTTATGAAGAGAGAGAGAGAGAGAATAAGGGGAAGAGGAAGAGGAAGAAGAAGAAGGACAAGAAGAAGAAGAAGAAGAAGAAGAAGAAGAAAAAAATCAAGGGGAAAACTGAAAAAAGTACAGGGTGTCTTATAATAGGTAAAATTAATAATATACCAACAGGCCTTTTGCTTACATCAGGCTAATAGGTACATCGGTCAATAATAATTTTAGTCTATTGACTTGTGATGTTCCCTATTGTGATAGAACCTTGTGATGTTCCCTATTGTGATAGAACCTTGTGATGTTCCCTATTGTGATAGAACCTTGGGATGTTCCCTATTGTGATAGAACCTTGTGATGTTCCCTATTGACCTTGGGTACAAGAACAATATTTCCCTCAAAAACTTCCTCTAGGTCCTTGATAGCAAAAAGCGAAAACCTGCGAAACTTTTTCGAAAGCTAATTATGACCATTTTTTCGCCCCTTCTCCCCGAACTTTTCCTTCCCTCCCCTACTTCCTATCTTCCTCCCTAAACTTGTTATAAACTTTATGATTCCTTGGCACGCAAGGGAAAAAGAAGCTAAATATAGGAAACCTGATGTATTAGGAGTTTTAGGTTGATGTATTAAGTCTGGGAGAGAGTTATGGGAAATAATTTGGCACATTTGGATTAGCTAGTTTGTATGAGGTCGTGGTCCGATTGACAGAACGAAGTGTGTTCTAATTTTCAAGTCGACTTTTTTTTTCTTTGGTTAGTCCGTTTTGTTTGCTTCATTAGAGTTATCGACGACGAGTTATAGCCCAATATTGATAAAATTTGGCGAACATGTTCAACACATAAACTTTATGATTCCTTGGCACGCAAGGGAAAAAAGAAGCTAAATATAGGAAACCTGATGTATTAGGAGTATTAGGTTGATGTATTAGGTCTGGGAGAGAGTCATGGGAAAGTTTGTGTGAGGTCGTGGTCCGATTGACAGAACGAAGTGTGTTCTAATTTTCAAGTCGACGATTTTTTTTCTTTAGTTAGTCCGTTTTGTTTGCTTCATTATAGCTATCGACGACGAGTTATAGCCCGATATCGATAAAATTTGGCGAACATGTTCAACACATGAAGAAAATTTTCTCCTTAGATTTTGGGCCGAACAGGGGAGCCTCATCGGGCCCCGTAAAGGCCTTTTTTCAGAGTGAGTACTACAGGTCATGTAACTTCAATATTTTGGTTTCTTGAAACTGTTCACTTAAGGGATTTGAAAGCGTGGAAAATCAAATCTGTACCACTCTTAGTGCGCCAAGTATGTAATGACGTAAAATTTCTCATGTCATTTTAAACATTTTCCTCATTAAATTGCCTCATTAGCTCAAGAGCACCAAGGGAGGGAGAAAATGGACGAGAAGAGCATTAGAGGAATAAAATCAAATCTGTACCACTCTTAGTGCGCCAAGTGTGTAATGACGTAAAATTTCTCATGTCATTTTAAACATTTTCCTCATTAAATTGTTCTGAGTTGTGCAGCTTAATAATTTTCTTGCTTCCTCCGGGTATCAGTAGAGGTAAAATTGAACTCCCAAGAGTCTAAGCTAAGAAATGGAACTCCCCAAACATTGCCAATTCATGGTAGCCGTACAAGATTATATGGACGAGAAGAGCATTAGAGGAATAAAAAAGAGAAAAACTCTCTTGAAGAGGCTCCTACCTCTGAAAGTTCAACTCCCATCCCATCTATAAAAGCTGTCTATAAAATGGACAGGTGGAAAGCTGAAATATTTTGCTCTTACACTTACACTCTTGTAGTTTTGAGTACATGTCTGAATGAACTCAAGCGAGGAAATCTCTTATATCGTAGAAAATATGAAGCTAGAAGATTAAATGCTTCGTTCAAGCGAAATCCTTCTGTAATAGGGTGTTTCCATCTCGATTGATAAATCTCGTGACACTTGATGCAAATTCGTTGTACTTTCTTTCGGCAGCGACTTTGAAGAGACCTTCCTTCTTCGTTGATTATACAGAAGTGTTGCAATTGGGTACGTAATTGGAGAAAAAAACAGTGATTCAATGTTAAAGTGCAGGGTCCAGAGATTGTCTTAAGGTCTTGAACTAAAATTATATGAATTTGATTTTCTAACATTAAACTCCATTAGCGATGAGACGGTAGGACGGTATTTCTACCATTTTACACATACATAATATGAATGCCATACTCTATTTCAGGTGTAGACAATTACTCCAATAAGAGCAATGTGCTGTGCAAAGTCAACAGCCCTTTCCCATTATCATGAACATGAAGGATGTGGTAGGTTGTGGTACTTTTTCTCTCTCTCCTAGCTTTGGGATATATTTTTTAACAGTGCAGGGTCCAGAGGTTGTCTTTAGGTCTTGAACTAAAATTATATGAATTTGATTTTCTAACATTAAACTCCATTAGCGATGAGACGATAGGACGGTATTTCTACCATTTTACACATACATATGAATGCCATACTCTATTTCAGGTGTAGACAATTACGTAAATAGGGTTCGACCTTTCCAGCCACCCTGAATGAAATGCTATGAAACACTTTCAATCGTTTTTCTGCTTCTATCTGGTTGAGCGACTTTTGGGCTGAAAGGTTTTCACTGCTTCTGCCCGAATGACTTGTTGAGTACGTCACATGGAGTTAATAAAGGTCATTCTCGTTTCATTGGAACAGGCTCTTCTAGGCTAAGTCTCTTGGATAAGCACTTCCACTCAAAACTTACGCAACAAACTTGGAAACATCCAAATGTTGTCGCAACTTCGTGACTGCTTTTTCTACCTACATGATGAGTATGAATAATATGACTTATAATTTACAATATACCCAATGATCAAACTACATATTCTTGAAAGAATAACAAAGAAATCCTATAAGCACAATTTCACGTGTACAGGAACGTTTGCTACGCCACTGGCGAAACCTTTGGGGGTGATCTATCTCTCCCAGACTATTACCCAGACTCACATACCCATGTACATAAAATATGACTTATAATTTACAATATACCCAATGATCAAACTACACATTCTTGAAAGAATAACAAAGAAATCCTATAAGCACCATTTCACATGTACAGGAACGTTAGCTACGCCACTGGTGAAACCTTTGGGGGTGATCTATCTCTCCCAGACTAT
Organism: Diaphorina citri; assembly: GCF_000475195.1. NCBI lineage: Eukaryota > Metazoa > Arthropoda > Insecta > Hemiptera > Psyllidae > Diaphorina > Diaphorina citri. Next base: position 69,034 of record NW_007378623.1, on the reverse strand, counting down.
TACCCAGACTCACATACCCATATACATATAAGTAAATTACCATTAGTCTTGTCTAAATGAGTAAAAACCGTTGCGAAACGAGGTCAAAACGTTATAGCATGTAGAAAGTCAAAGGAAAGGGCAAGAAAGAGAAAAATTGTTCGGATTGTTGATGAGGATGACATTAAAGTTATGACATGAGATTGGACTGAAAGGTTTTCACTGCTTCTGCCCGAATGACTTGTTGAGTACGTCACATGAAGTTATTAAAGGTCATTCTCGTTTTATTGGAATAGGCTCTTCTAGGCTAAGTCTCTTGGATAAGCACTTCCACTCAAAACTTACGCAACAAACTTGGAAACATCCAAATGTTGTCACAACTTCGTGACTGTTTTTTTCAAAAAAATGGGGAAAAAACTTTGGGAGAGAGATAATATTTTGTCAGATTTTAATGGAAACTAATGATAAGACATTTTTTATTTCAATATAATGAATTTTTTCCGCCGTAAACTTCCGAGTTTATATTTTATGATTAGGCAGTCGACTGACGGTTTCACAACACAAGGAGGGGGGTCGTGCAACAGGCTGAAAAATGAAGATTATACGATGGTACAGTGGGTAATGGGTGTGGGACGACGAGGGAGGTAGAAGCATCGCATATGAAATGTGTCACTTTTAATCTTTTTTATGCTTTGTTTTTTTTTTCTTTGTTATTTTGGATTCTTCACTCCCATTTCATCCGGCGCTATAGTTTCCAAACAGGAAGGAAATGTCTGAAAAGAGAAATGCTTTAGCTTAACTTTTAGATCAGATCCAGAGAGACTAGCAGAGATTTTCCCTGGGTATTTAACAGCTTCCTGGATTTCAGGATTTTCATACAAACTTGAAAAGCATTTTACTCGAAAGGTAAAGGTATTGCGTTGGGATATTGTGCAGGTGCATTGTGGGGACATCTTAGACAAAGTAAAAGGAAAAGTTGCACGTAAAAGTTTGGCTCAAATTATGGATTACCTGGAGCGGCGAAGTTCACAGCTCTACAGATAGGTACGTAATATTTCTTTTGAACGTTGCGTCGGAATTCAAGAAGTAACATGAAGTAAGAACTTGAGTTTCGCGAAGTTATCACCGGTAGAGTTGACCAGTTTTCCCTTTGTAGGAATTCGCAGAATTTTCTGTAGAATCTGGGTCAAATCTGTTTTTGTTCTCATAGGAAGGAAAGAAGAAATACAATCATCGTTCGTAATAAATCGAAATATTGTGTGGAACTTCCTCAATCCCACTTGAAAATCAAAAATTGACAGTTTTCCCTGTAGTGTGTGTCTGTGGTACGGGATGATGGGACATAGGACCCTTTTAGAAATCAAAGAGCTAATAATTATCCAAGTAAGTGGGATAAGTTTACCTCATACATATTTCATTTTTAGTGATTGATGGTTGTGTTTGTACTTTTGAGCATGTTTAGAGGAATGGGCTTTGATGAAACCCATTTCGCCTCATAAAGTTAGTTATACACAAAAAGGCCACTCCGAGCCTTAGGTGTGGGGGAAAGTGTGTGTCTGTGGTACGGGATGATGGGACATAGGACCCTTTTAGAAATCAAAGAGCTAATAATTATCCAAGTAAGTGGGATAAGTTCACCTCATATTTCATTTTTAGTGATTGATGGTTGTGTTTGTACTTTTGAGCATGTTTAGAGGAATGGGCTTTGATAAAACCCATTTCGCCTCATAAAGTTAGTCATACACAAAAAGGCCACTCCGAGCCTTAGGTGTGGGGGAAAAACAGCCCTAGAAGATGGACTAAGCTTCTACGAATCTATTCCTCATAAAGAAAGTCTATGTCAGACGACTCTTGAAGTGTAGGATAAATGGATAAAATAATAGGCTACTTACTGTGTCTAGCTACTTATACATGTCTACAATATGCCTAATAAATAAAGTAGGCTTTTGAGCTGTGATGGAACCTAGCTTGGATCGTTATTATGATTCTTTTAGGTATTTTTTGCCTATCCTTCTTTGAACTTCCCTTGTATTATAATAATGCCATGATAAAGGTTTGATGATACCTATTAGCAATATGCTCAGGTAGGTCTATTTAGGTACATATGCCATGTTCAAATGTCAAATCTGTATATGATGTTGGATATAGGATTCTGGTCTTTGATTTGCAGTTAAATGTTGTGATCTTCAAAAACAGCCCTAGAAGATGGACTAAGCTTCTACGAATCTATTCCTCATAAAGAAAGTCTATGTCAGACGACTCTTGAAGTGTAGGATAAATGGATAAAATAATAGGCTACTTACTGTGTCTAGCTACTTACCATGTCTACACTGTGCCTAATAAATAAAGTAGGCTTTTGAGCTGTGATGGAACCTAGCTTGGATCGTTATTATGATTCTTTTATGTATTTTTTGCCTATCCTTCTTTGAACTTCCCTTGTATTATAATAATGCCATGATAAATGAGCTACCGTTTTATTCTCTTCCATACCTTCTTCATGAAAAATGAAAATTATTCCCGCGCCCGTTAAGAATTTTTTTCTGTTTCCCAGTAGGAAAATTATTGTTGAAGAAATTTATGTTTGAATTCTGAGAGGGAGAGCGATTTACATAAAAATGCCATGAAGCCAATGTAGTTTCTTCTCCCCATAGTGTACCTCCAGTTGTCCGTGGAGGTTTGGGAGGTACTTACATTCAGAACAATGTGAAATACCCGACGAGAGGGGAAGGTTACCGTTACTTAGTGCTTACCGCTATTTTCTTACTGCTTTTGTTGCTCTGTAAAATAGATATGTAGCTGCTCTCTATTTACATGCATATTTTATGTACGTACATAAATAGAGAACATTTAACATTTACTGGTACTCCTTCTTATTGGGAAATGTTGATCATTCTGAGGAATTCGATTAAAGCTAAACGGTTTTGTTTAGAAATCAGGGATCAGGATTCTCATTTGCTCTTTGGCATAAAACATGTTTACTTATTGTGGAAGTTTGGGTACTTCTTCATCAAAGTGATTGCTCCAGAGAGAAGAATCCATTTCCTTTTGAAATTAGCTCCTTTTGAGTTAAACTGTTTGTTTTCTACCAAGTTTATTACATATAGCAAGTTTAATTTGAGAAGTTAAACTTGATCTAAATGTGAGTTTCTTTTACCGCTGCAGTAATTATTTCGTACTTTCTATTATTAAATAAATTATTTTTCGCTGAAATTTTTCATCACGTGGCCCGGAGCTGAATTTCACAATGAAACTTTCAAGAGCAGAAAATTCCTCAGCAGAAATTAATTTACTCTAATTTCTCATAAACCAAGAAGAGCCCTTTTTTCTGAGCAAAAATGTTTCTTGAGTTACGCAATCAACTTGTAAACATTCCATTCGGAAGTATTGTAAAAGAACACTCAAATAAGCATCATTCAATAGGATAAGGAAAGTCGTGTGATGTTCACACCAGATTTTTCTGAGCAAAAATGTTTCTTGAGTTACGCAATCAACTTGTAAACATTCCATTCGGAAGTTTACGAGTTGTGGTTTGAAAATATTCAATTTACCGTCTGCAATGGTGGTATTTAAAATATGATTTTCTACATAAACTCCATACTTCAAGATAATTCTGCATTTACATGAGCGGTTTACATAGCTCTGAGGTATTACTGACATTAGTTAAAACCAGGAAGTGGTAAGTTGTGGTTTGAAAATATTCAATTTACCGTCTGCAATGGTGGTATTTAAAATATGATTTTCAACATAAACTCCATACTTCAAGATAATTCTGCATTTACATTAGCGGTTTACATAGCTCTGAGGTATTACTGAAATTAGTTAAAACCGGGAAGTGGTGAGTTGTGGTTTGAAAATATTCAATTTACCGTCTGCAATGGTGGTATTTAAAATATGATTTTCAACATAAACTCCATACTTCAAGATAAGTCTGCATTTACATGAGCGGTTTACATAGCTCTGAGGTATTAGGTACTGAAATTAGGTAAAACCGGGAAGTGGTATGCTCCACAAGATAATTTTGGGATCACATCATCACTGCAGTAAATGAGTGACATTTTGACAATATTTTTACTTGTCATCTAAAAGCTGTTGGAATTTTCTAATGTTGAAGACCATGCTCCACAAGATAATTTTGGGATCACATCATCACTGCAGTAAATGAGTGACATTTTGACAATTTTTACTTGTCATCTAAAAGCTGTTGGAATTTTCTAATTTTGAAGACCATCAGTAGGTTTTGTAGTTTGCTGACAAAATCATTTCATTCTCTCTGTTTCAGCCGTTTTTCTAATGTTGAAGACCATCAGTAGGTTTTGTAGTTTGCTGACAAAATCATTTCATTCTCTCTGTTTCAGCCGCGCCATCCTCACCAATCCCGACGTCCAGTTGAAGACTCCCGTGGGAGACCTGTTCAACAACGACTACTGGGGCACTCCCATCACCTCTCCCAACTCTCACGGGTCCTACCGTCCCCTCACCGTTCTCACATTCCGTCTCAACTACCTGGCATGTGGCCTGAAGCCTCGTAGCTTCCACCTCATCAACAACCTGTTACACAGCGCTATCACTTACCTCGTGTACATACTCTCTTCCTATGTGCTTCCTAACCGAAGGGCGCGTCTCTTCGCGTCGCTCATCTTCGCCGTCCATCCGATCCACACCGAAGCGGTCTCGGGTATTGTCGGGCGAGCCGATCTCCTCTGCACCTTGTTCTATTTGAGCACGATACTGATCTACATCAAGTGGATCAAGCTGGGCGGACGAGAACAGTACAAGTACAACATTAAGATCTCCATCATGAACAAGTACAACAATATCTACTGTCATCAGGCGACCACATCCACGTACAATCTGTGCTGTCATGAGAAGGACAGGTGAGTCATCAACAAACGATGTAGGAACTCGTAGTTTATTGAGACTGTTTTTGTTACAATCTGTGCTGTCATGAGAAGGACAGGTGAGTCATCAACAAACGATGTAGGAACTCGTAGTTTAGATGCGAATTTCAAATTGAGACACGTGAATTAACAACATTGAAAGCATTAGTAGATATTAACTTTGAATAATGTATTTAGGTATTATTAGCTTTTTCAAAGACTTGGAAGGTAGCTTTAAGATACAAATGACCCATAATAGAGCTCCAATGTGATACAATGATACATAGAAACATACATATTATATCAATTTTTTTGACAATATTCTTGTGCCTTCTTAAAAATGGTTCACACACCAAAATTATAATAGAGCTCCAGTGTGATACAATAATACATAGAAACATAAATATTATATCAATTTTTTTTGACGATATTCTTGTGCCTTCTTAAAAATGGTTCACACACTAAACCATCTACGTTCTACTTTCTACAGCAAAAGTAGTTTCTTGTCTCGCCATTAATATCCTCAGGCAACCACAGCATTTCTTGTTGGAACAACGTCGAACGCTTCTGCAAGATCTCACACGTTTTCTCAAGGAAAGATCACACATAGTCGAACATGAAACCTGCTCTCGGCTCCTATGTGTTGAGAACACTGCTGTAAATTATGAAACACGTTCAATTTAATGAAAACTTTTTACGTGATTTGCCTCTCTCACGTCTCATCCTCCTTGGAACGTCACGTAGTTCTCTCTTGCTGTTGAACGTGAACACAAGTTCGTGAAAAAATATTTTTCATGTTTGAAGCTCACACACAAAAAAGGATACAATCTGTGCTGTCATGAGAAGGACAGGTGAGTCATCAATAAACGATGTAGGAACTCGTAGTTTAGATGCGAATTTCAAATTGAGAATGTTTTTGCTCCTGGATCTCTCTCTTTTTCCTTAACCCAGACTAAACATCTTCTTGTGAAACTCCTTGGACATATCCTTTGTCGTTTACTAAGCTTTTGAGATCTCGAAAGTTATGGCAGGCACATCCTCCTTGGAACGTCACGTAGTTCTCTCTTGCTGTTGAACGTGAACACAAGTTCGTGAAAAATATTTCATGTTTGAAGCTCACACACAAAAAAGGCTCTCTCTTTTTCCTTAACCCAGACTAAACATCTTCTTGTGAAACTCCTTGGACATATCCTTTGTCGTTTGCTAAGCTTTTGAGATCTCGAAAGTTATGGCAGGCGAACCCTCTATCTGTCTTCTTACATGAACCCTATTAAAATTGTACCCGAGCACATGGGGAAATGTCAAAGAGGAAGAGAATATTCCGTAGGGAAGTATTATACAGGAGACGTTTTTTCCCCCGAAATAAACATGCTTACAGTATGTTTCCAGACTTTCCAGCAGTTTTTTCCCTCTCGGGAAAAAAGGCTGACAGGGAACGAGTTTTTCCCCAAGAAAACTTTTTAAAATATTGAAAATTTAGGGGTGTTTCACTCATTTCTTTCACCATTCAATTTTACCAATCAAAAATACATCTTCTACCCCACGAAAAGTGTCAATTCTGAATACTATTATTGACATAAAGATCTCATTTCATTTCAACTTTTGAAATCAAATTATCTCTACTTTCTCAAAGACACTCCGAGTGAAATATCTCTAGAGATTCCCTTCTACTGATGGCTCCCTCCCTGTTTAAAACCTGAAACTTCCATTACTCAAATATTTGAGCGAAATTTCGTGAAGGACACCCGTTATACTGTTTGTTTGTCATTTGTAACTTTTTTTCTTCGAGGTAGAAGATACCAGGATCTCGTACAGTATACAGCTAATTATGTTTGTCTGCTTCTGGAAGGTATACCCAGGTAAAAGCTGGAAAAGTCGAAACATACATAACATTATTTCATGATGGTGGCAACCACATTTGATATTCCTTATGAGGATTGTAATATTGTTTAATGTGTTCTCCGTTGCATGTCTAGAAGATTTCATGTGGAAAGTGGAACATATCATTCAGAACACTATTAGACAATACTCGCTAACCTATATTATGACACGTTTACCTACATTCATACAGTAGGTAACTTATGGGAAACTCATAATTATGCTGTTAATATTGTTTAATGTGTTCTCCGTTGCATGTCTAGAAGATTTCATGTGGAAAGTGGAACATATCATTCAGAACACTATTAGACTATACCTACTAGCTAACCTATATGACACGTTTACCTACATTCATACAGTAGGTAACTTATGGGAAACTACATATGCTGTCCGCATCTACCTAAGACCGTCTCTCGTCTGTCCTTAAATGAGCTTTTCAATTTTGTTCACCTCATAACTTGTTGCATGTCTAGAAGATTTCATGTGGAAAGTGGAACATATCATTCAGAACACTATTAGACTATACTAGCTAACCTATATTATGACACGTTTACCTACATTCATACAGTAGGTAACTTATGGGAAACTACATATTATGCTGTCCGCATCTACCTAAGACCGTCTCTCGTCTGTCCTTAAATGAGCTTTTCAATTTTGTTCACCTCATAACTGTTAGTAGAATCCTAATTACCCAGTTTGTCAACAAGAAGCACTATTGAAGACCTATTCACATGTTCGGCATTAATTTGATCTGGCAGATGGCAGAATCCTGTTTCAATATAGGTTTAGGGCCCTCCACGGTTGCATGTCTAGAAGATTTCATGTGGAAAGTGGAACATATCATTCAGAACACTATTAGACTATACTAGCTAACCTATATTATGACACCTTTACCTACATTCATACAGTAGGTAACTTATGGGAAACTACATATGCTGTCCGCATCTACCTAAAACTGTTTCTCGTCTGTCCTTAAATGAGCTTTTCAATTTTGTTCACCTCATAACTGTTAGTAGAATCCTAATTACCCAGTTTGTCAACAAGAAGCACTATTGAAGACCTATTCACATGTTCGATGATGTTCGGCATTAATTTGATCTGGCAGATGGCAGAATCCTGTTTCAATATAGGTTTAGGGCCCTCCACAGATAAGTCACTCATGTATTGACGATTTTCATACTAAAATATATGTAGCCTCAATTCTTTCAATGGTGAGCTTTAGTAGCGTCTGGAACCCATATGGTTTCTGCGGGTGTACAACTGTACAAGTATCTGTGTGACGACATAATAATTTGTTGTACCCATTCACTACGTGATTTCTTGTAGCTATTCAATAATCGGTATGTAGCCTCAATTCTTTCAATGGTGATCTTTAGTAGCGTCTGGAACCCATATGGTTTCTGCGGGTGTACAAGTATCTGTGTGACGACATAATAATTTGTTGTACCCATTCACTACGTGATTTCTTGTAGCTATTCAATAATCATATGTAGCCTCAATTCTTTCAATGGTGATCTTTAGTAGCGTCTGGAACCCATATGGTTTCTGCGGGTGTACAAGTATCTGTGTGACGAGATAATAATTTGTTGTACCTATTCACTACGTGATTTCTTGTAGCTATTCAATAATCGTATAGGATTATAGCTGCATTATAGTTATGAGCTTTCCTGATTTTCCCTTAATCTCTTTTCAATTGCACACTTTCCGGAGCACTTTCAACCTATCAGGGTCACACACTGTATGTATGTAGGTATGTATACCTTTAAGTCAAAAGGTATGTGAGTGTGTGATAAGAGACATTCTTTTCATTTTTCCTCTCTTCAGCTTGAATTTTTTGCTCTGAAAATCCCAAACCCTTTTTTTCCTGGGAAGGAAAAAATGTATTAAAAAAAGAAAAAAAACTTTTTGCTCTCCAGAAATTTTGATAATATTGAGACAGTTGGATAAGTTTATCCTCCTCAACTTCCTACTTCAGTCTTCCTCCTCTTTGATAAGAGACATTCTTTTCATTTTTCCTCTCTTCAGCTTGAATTTTTTGCTCTGAAAATCCCAAACCCTTTTTTTCCTGGGAAGGAAGAAAAAGAGGAAAAAATGTATTAAAAAAAGAAAAAAAACTTTTTGCTCTCCAAGAATTTTGATAATATTGAGACAGTTGGATAAGTTTATCCTCCTCAACTTCCTACTTCAGTCTTCCTCCTCTGCTGGTAGGTATTTTGGAAAATGAAAGCAAGTTTTCACCTGACGGCTAAGGCTAAGTCGACAGATGGGAAGGAAGGAGAAATGTCAGTCTCGAATAGCTGCTATCCGACATGTGTTGGGATTTTCTAAATCTCCTCTCTCTAATATCAAGAAAGAAAAGAGAAAAAATGGGACTTTAACACTAGGCCTTTCAGATTTCAAAACGAAGCGTGGGAGGAAGAATTAAAAGTTTAGTCTAATATTAGAACAGAAGGTGTCAAAGGCGAAAGTTGAAATAAGAGTAGGGCGTTGTGAAAGAGATTTGCAAGCAAAGGACGTTGAAGCAAAGAGTTGGGAAGAATAGAAGGGGTTGAGAAAGCACAGAATGAAGAAACGAATGGAAAGAGGATGTGGAAGTATGAGAAGGTAAAACAAGAACGGGGAAGAGAGCTTTTACAAGTTCTCTCTTACAAGCAGTGAACAGAAACAATTTGTCGAGTATTGGGGTACCTAGGGGTACCTTTTTTTTCTGTTTAGCTGCATATTTTTAGACCCAAAAGAAGAGGCATGCGAGTAGACATATATTTTTGAAACGCCCACTTCAAATATCCTAAAATAATATATTTTAATGGAGTATTAAAGTAGCCACATGAAAAATTGGTTCTTCAGAAGGCCATGCTCGTACATCAAATTTGACTACCTACCTAATTTACCTGTCTCAGAATTACTCAGCTTTTTTTTACTTTTAAAATTTATAAAAAGCCTGTCCTGCCAGTTTTGATTTGGAGAATCCCATTTCATTATCCAGTCATTCAAAGTTAAATTCCATTTTGCTGATTGAGTACGATGTAAATTGACAACATTGAAAGCATTAGTAGATCTATTAACTTTGAATAATGTATTTAGGTATTATTAGCTTTTTCAAAGCATGTGAATTAACAACATTGAAAGCATTAGTAGATATTAACTTTGAATAATGTATTTAGGTATTATTAGCTTTTTCAAAGACTTGGAAGTTAGCTTTAAGATACCAGTGACCCATAGTAGAGCTCCAGTGTGATACAATGATACATAGAAACATTACATTTATTATATCATTTTTTTTTGACGATATTCTTGTGCCTCCTTAAAAATGGTTTACACACCAAACCATCTACGTGTCCTGTATTTTCCACAGATGCAGTCTGAGCTGCCTGTTTCACATCATCAACACGTCCGAGTGGACACAGCTGTCGGGTTTCAAGATCCATCTGCTGCTGACAGCACTGGCCGGAGCAGCCATGATCAGCAAAGAAACAGGCGTCACTGTTCTCCTCATTTGCATCTGCATTGAGCTCCTGCACAACAAGGTAAGAGGCCCAGGTTGCCCCACGTGAAAAAAAGATATTTATGAATTCACTGAAGCTTACTGAACACACACATAATTATGAGGAAATGTGTGTTGGAAGAAACCTTGACAATCGAATCATGCCCTTAGACCCTCGAGAGTATTTCAATTTTTAGAAGTATTTTATCTTACAATTTGGTATTTTAATCACTGGTATGCCAAAAAGTGGACCAAAAAATGTAAAATTTGATTCATCTCCTGCTGACAGCACTGGCCGGAGCAGCCATGATCAGCAAAGAAACAGGTGTCACTGTTCTCCTCATTTGCATCTGCATTGAGCTCCTGCACAACAAGGTAAGAGGCCCAGGTTGATTCACGTGAAAAAAAGATATTTTTGGATTCACTGAAGCTTACTGGACACACATACATAATTATGAGGAAATGTGTGTTGGAAGAAACCTTGAAATTCGAACCATGCCCTTAGACCCTCAGGAGTATTTCAATTTTTAGAAGTATTTTATCTTACCATTTGGTATTTTGATCACTGGTATGCCCAAAATACCATTTGGTATTTTGGGCATCAAAGTGCCTGTGAAAAATAAAATGTTTCAAGGTCTATTCTACCTATGGTTTCATGTTGATAACTTCATAGGCCTTTTGCACAAGAAGTATTTTATCTTACCATTTGGTATTTTGATCACCATTTGGTATTTTGGGCATCAAAGTGCCTGTGAAAAATAAAATGTTTCTATGGTTTCATGTTGATAACTTCATATGCCTTTGGCACATACGACAATCCTCGAGAAACTACAAAAAAAGGACCAAAAATGTAAAATTAAAAATACCTAATTGTTTTAGATGTCTTTCTGTGGTATTCAAAACACATTTTGCACAAGCGACAATCCTCGAAAAACTACAAAAAGTGGACCAAAAAATGTAAAATTAAGAATACCTAATTGTTTTAGATGTCTTTTTGTGGTATTCAAAACACACTGTCAGTTAGAAGTTACCTAGGTTGTTCTAAAGTTCTAGTGACCACACGTTATCGTGGTAAGTGTACGACTATTTTGTGTAAAATACGACATTTTCAACAGTTTGGTACGACAATTGCAAGTCTCGAGCGTAACAACACTGACACACTGTCAGTTAGAAGTTACATAGGTTGTTCTAAAGTTCTAGTGACCACACGTCATCGTCACTAGGCTTAGCTAAGAAACTTCAACATCACATGCTGTCAATAACAAGTGTTTCTTCTTAAATGAAAAGATCTGAACTGTTTATAAATTTGAAAAGTCTACCCGCAAATACCCACTAGAAACTTTTATGTGTTTTCTAGAGAAGCTGAACAATAGCTGTTTTTATGTTACCCCAGGGATCACGAAGTAGGTAATAATAATGGAAAGGTGTAAATAAAAATTAAAAAAAAAAGAAACTATAAAAATGTGGGGGTATTAAGGTATATTATATGGTTCCTCTTCTTCTCCTGCTTTTCTTTTGGCAAAATGCCCTTAACACAAAATTGGAAAAGTTTACACTCTGACACATGTAATATAAAAAGTGTACAAAACAGCTGAACAATAGCTGTTTTTATGTTACCCCAGGGATCACGAAGTAGGTAATAATAATGGAAAGGTGTAAATAAAAATTCATGATAAATGAGCTACCGTTTTATTCTCTTCCATACCTTCTTCATGAAAAATGAAAATTATTCCCGCGCCCGTTAAGAACCCCTTTTCAGTTTAATGTTTTATAACTGAAAAAGATTTTATTTTTATGAGCATTAGCGCGAGTAATGTTCTGGAATCTACGTTCTGCGGAAGGCAATGAAACAGCTGCTGACATAGTGTTTATTGCCTGTGTCACAACACGTTGCCATTCTATCTTGTCTCTCCTGCCTTGTTTAGAACATCCAGAAGTGGCAGCTGAACAATAGCTGTTTTTATGTTACCCCAGGGATCACGAAGTAGGTAATAATAATGGAAAGGTGTAAATAAAAATTAAAAAAAAAAGAAACTATAAAAATGTGGGGGTATTAAGGTATATTATATGGTTCCTCTTCTTCTCCTGCTTTTCTTTTGGCAAAATGCCCTTAACACAAAATTGGAAAAGTTTACACTCTGACACATGTAATATAAAAAGTGTACAAAACAAGCGATTTACATAAAAATGCCATGAAGCCAATGTAGTTTCTTCTCCCCACAGTGTACCTCCAGTTGTCCGTGGAGGTTTGGGAGGTACTTACATTCAGAACAATGTGAAATACAGGACGAGAGGGGAAGGTTACCGTTACTTAGTGCTTACCGCTATTTTCTTACTGCTTTTGTTGCTCTATAAAATAGATAGCTGCTCTCTGTTTACATGCATATTTTATGTACGTACATAAATAGGGAACATTTAATATTTACTGATACTCCTTCTTATTGGGAAATGTTTTGATCATTCTGAGGAATTCGATTAAAGCTAAACGGTTTTGTTCAGAAATCAGGGATCAGGATTTTCATTTGCTCTTTGGCATAAAACATGTTTACTTATTGTGGAAGTTTGGGTACTTCTTCATCACCCCTTTTCAGTTTAATGTTTTATAACTGAAAAAGATTTTATTTTTATGAGCATTAGCGCGAGTAATGTTCTGGAATCTACGTTCTGCAGAAGGCAATGAAACAGCTGCTGACATAGTGTTTATTGCCTGTGTCACAACACGTTGCCATTCTATCTTGTCTCCTGCCTTGATTAGAACATCCAGAAGTGGTCCCACTCTATACAAGTATTTTATTAGGTCTGTACTCATCTCAAGAACTCTTCATCCAATGTAAAGTCCGACTACTTTCTGAGCCCAAGAAAACCCATTATCACAGAGAAGGTAGGTAAATAAAATTGTGACCAGCAATGGGATGAGAATGGGTTAAAGAGGGAAGACCGGAAACTAATGGGTAAGATTTAGAACATGACGCTCACAGAGGAAAAAAAGGACTTTAGAATAGCAGGTCTTTGGGAGTAGGATAGTAATGTTAGATTAGTTGCAAAGATGAATACCTAGATAGGTGTTTTTTCTGGTCCCACTCTATACAAGTATTTTATTAGGTCTGTACTCATCTCAAGAACTCTTCATCCAATGGAAAGTCCGACTACTTTCTGAGCCTAAGAAAACATATTATCACAGAGAAGGTAGGTAAATAAAATTGTGACCAGCAATCGGATGAGAATGGGTTAAAGAGGGAAGACCGGAAACTAATGGGTAAGATTTAGAACATGAAGCTCACAGAGGAAAAAAAAGGACTTTAGAATAGCAGGCCTTCGGGAGTACGGAGTAGGACAGTAAGGTTAGATTAGTTGCAAAGATAAATACCTAGATAGGTGTTTTTTTCTTCATCCAATGGAAAGTCCGACTACTTTCTGAGCCCAAGAAAACCCATTATCACAGAGAAGGTAGGTAAATAAAATTGTGACCAGCAATCGGATGAGAATGGGTTAAACAGGGAAGACCGGAAACTAATGGGTAAGATTTAGAACATGACGCTCACAGAGGAAAAAAAAGGACTTTAGAATAGCAGGCCTTTGGGAGTAGGATAGTAAGGTTAGATTATTTGCAAAGATGAATACCTAGATAGGTGTTTTTTCCCCTCTCAAAATGTCCTGTAACCAAGGCTGGAGAATCTGGAGATGAACATCGAACTTTTATCCTGATATTAATTTGCGATGACTCTGTCAGGAAAAAAATCCAATAAAAGCTCTGCAAGAGCACTTTTAATTTCGTTGACGTCATATTGAATTTTATCAGCTTTATTTTTTTACTTTTAAAATTTATAAAAAGCCTGTCCTGCCAGTCTTGATTTGGAGAATCCCATTTCATTATCCAGTCATTCAAAGTTAAATTCCATTTTGCAGATTGAGTACGTGAATTACCTGCCAGTTTTGATTTGGAGAATCCCATTTCATTATCCAGTCATTCAAAGTTAAATTCCATTTTGCAGATTGAGTACGATGTGAATTGACAACATTGAAAGCATTAGTAGATATATTAACTTTGAATAATGTATTTAGGTATTATTAGCTTTTTCAAAGTCTTGGAAGGTAGGTTTAAGATACAAGTGACCCATATAATAGAGCTCCAGTGTGATACAATAATACATAGAAACATAAATATTATATCAATTTTTTTTGACGATATTCTTGTGCCTTCTTAATAATGGTTCACACACCAAACCATCTACGTTCTACTTTCTACAGCAAAAGTAGTTTCTTGTCTCGCCATCAATATCCTCAGGCAACCACAGCATTTCTTGTTGGAACAACGTCGAACGCTTCTGCAAGATCTCACACGTTTTCTCAAGGAAAGATCACACATAGTCGAACATGAAACCTGCTCTCGGCTCCTATGTGTTGAGAACACTGCTGTAAATTATGAAACACGTTCAATTTAATGAAAACTTTTTACGTGATTTGCCTCTCTCACGTCTCATCCTCCTTGGAACGTCACGTAGTTCTCTCTTGCTGTTGAACGTGAACACAAGTTCGTGAAAAATATTTCATGTTTGAAGCTCACACGCAAAAAAGGCAAAAGTTTCAAATTTTTGCAATCCGGGTGCGATTCGTGTGGAATTTGGCTATAGTGGACTTCAGTCGCAAAAGATCTAACCAGATTGCAGTGACATAGGGCGTTTATTATAGCCGATGCGTTGGCCCTACTTATACGTACCAACATGTACCAATGGTGGGCTTACAATCATATTTATGTTACTATGTGCCAAATTCACTTAGTCAAAGTTGTCCAGGGGTTCTTTCAATAACTAATTTTTTATTCACATCCATTCTCAATCCTTTGTTTTCCCACTTACTATACACATCTTGTATTTGACTATTATCAAAGCATCTTTCATTACTTTCATAAACCATGATTTTACCCCATTTCGTCACCCTGGTAAAACTACGTACGACGTACGATTACATGTCGACAAGGTTCCTATTTGGTTCCGTACTACTCTGTCTTACCTTTCTTTCCTTTCTCCATACCACCTTCTCATTTTTCATTTCCAATTTCCTCATTACACATTTCACTTTTGTACTTCAGCTTCTTCCTTCTTCGCCTTCATCTTTTTCTCCTGTTCTTGTCTTATTATTTTTCCAGGAACTTCTTATTTTTCCTAAATTTGTTTTCTGTTTCCAGAAATTCTCAGTTCTTGGTATGGTCTCTCTTCAACTCGAGTTACCAGAAAACAAAGTGCTCTGGAGTTAGAGGTTGAACAAGTTAAACATATGAACCACAAAGAACGTATTTTATGTTCACGGTTGAGAATTTGTTGGTGTCCTATATCCTACTTAGTATGAAGCTGTGAAAATGACTTCAGTGTTCAGTCTCTTTTCGCAATTAGTAGATCGAACTGTTTACCGAGTTAAAATTTATTTGTAGATACTAGCAAAGACTCAAAGGGTTAAATGACTAATGGCTATAACAAGGACATCTCTCCGATATAAGAGAAGAATGATAGAAAAAGGTCTGCATTTTGAAAATAAATTGAGCTACTTCCCCCTCTGAAAACACCTCACACCGAGCGAAAATCCTCAGAACCCTGCTCTATAAAACTGACACAAACGAAATAATAATATCATTTTGAGTGCAGTAAAAAAAGGAAAAGACTGTGAACGCCTGTCGGAATAAAATTGAGCAGGCAAGGAGGAGGAAATCTGTTGCTATTCCATCGGCTTATAATGAGCTACTGTTCTGCAAGCTGTCGGGGAAAAAGGAATGGATCGTAAAAAACAATAACGTCAAATAAAGCAATCGGAAATCCTCCGTAACAAGCTATGGTTGTTCTGTACATCTGTGTAAGAGAAGAAAATGCTGAAAACACGGCTCTTGTTGGGTTTATTAAAGGTGAAGGTGATGTAAAGCGATGCTCCTATTAGACATTGGACTCTGAAATAGCTTTACCTGACGACTAAAGGCAATAAATGAACGCTATAACATTGTTGGAACAAACCTCAATAACACGAGATGTTAGTATAATAGAAACAATTATTTGGAATGTGATAGGTTTCTAAAACATTTCTTGGAGAAGGTAGAGGTTGGTTTCAAATGTGCCAGAGGTTTCCTTTTCGAAAGTCCAAACCACAGACAGAAACACAAGAAGGTAGATAAAATAGAAAAAAGGCTAGGTATTGAAAACGTGGAAATAATCATAAAGGGACCGGAATATCAAGAAAGAAAAGAGAAAAAAATGGGACTTTAACACAAGGCCTTTCAGATTTCAAAACGAAGCGTGGGAGGAAGAATTAAAAGTCTAATATTAGAACAGAAGTGTCAAAAGCGAAAGTTGAAATAAGAGTAGGGCCTTGTGAAAGAGATTTGCAAGCAAAGGACGGTGAAGCAAAAGAGTTGGGAAGAATAGAAGGGGTTGAGGAAGCACAGAATGAAGAAACGAATGGAAAGAGGATATCACAAAGAGGATGTGGAAGTATAAGAAGGTAAAACAAGAACAAAATAGAAAGTAAAAAATCTGAAAGAGACGTAGTGAGGAAGAAGAGTTAGGGAAGGTATAGAGACAAAAGAGAAAGATGATGTTGAGGAAGTTTTACTTTTTCTCATGTTTTGTTTGTCTTGAGTTTCCAACGAAAATAAACACCCAGCTTATATTTGCCGTTTGCCTCCTCTATTGGTATTGTTACACCTGGTACCAAAACAAGCCAAAGATCTGATTTTAGTTAAAAATAATAATAATAATTTTAAAAATAAACAAAGAGGTTTGTGCTTGCAAAGGTTCCTAACAAATCCTTCAATTAAGATCCCTCAATCTTTTGAAAGTCGCGATTTTAGTTATAGCATCATTTTAAAATTTTAAAAATAAACAAAGAGGTTTGTGCTTGCATAGGTTCCTAACAAATCCTTCAATTAAGATCTCTCAATCTTTTGAAAGTCGCGATATAAAGCTGGTACTCCCCACATCGCATGACCAGATTTTGCTCAATTCCTACCACATATTGCTCAATGTCCTGTATTTTCCACAGATGCAGTCTGAGCTGCCTGTTTCACATCATCAACACGTCCGAGTGGACACAGCTGTCGGGTTTCAAGATTCATCTCAAAGTGCTCTGGAGTTAGAGGTTGAACAAGTTAAACATATGAACCACAAAGAACGTATTTTATGTTCACGGTTGAGAATTTGTTGGTGCCCTATATCCTACTTAGTATGAAGCTGTGAAAATGACTTCAGTGTTCAGTCTCTTTTCGCAATTAGTAGATCGAAGAGACGTAGTGAGGAAGAAGAGTTAGGGAAGGTATAGAGACAAAAGAGAAAGATGATGTTGAGGAAGTTTTACTTTTTCTCATGTTTTGTTTGTCTTGAGTTTCCAACGAAAATAAACATACCTACCAGAAAACAAAGTGCTCTGGAGTTAGAGGTTGAACAAGTTAAACATATGAACCACAAAGAACGTATATTTTATGTTCACGGTTGAGAATTTGTTGGTGCCCTCTATCCTACTTAGTATGAAGCTGTGAAAATGACTTCAGTGTTCAGTCTCTTTTCGCAATTAGTACCTAGATCAAAAGTGCTCTGGAGTTAGAGGTTGAACAAGTTAAACATATGAACCACAAAGAACGTATTTTATGTTCACGGTTGAGAATTTGTTGGTGTCCTATATCCTACTTAGTATGAAGCTGTGAAAATGACTTCAGTGTTCAGTCTCTTTTCGCAATTAGTAGATCAAACTGTTTACCGAGTTAAAATTTATCTTGGTGTCCTATATCCTACTTAGTATGAAGCTGTGAAAATGACTTCAGTGTTCAGTCTCTTTTCGCAATTAGTAGATCAAACTGTTTATCGAGTTAAAATTTATTTGTAGAGACTAGCAAAGACTCAAAGGGTTAAATGACTAATGGCTATAACAAGGACATCTCTCCGATATAAGAGAAGAATGATAGAAAAAGGTCTGCATTTTGAAAATAAATTGAGATGACTAATGGCTATAACAAGGACATCTCTCCGATATAAGAGAAGAATGATAGAAAAAGGTCTGCATTTTGAAAATAAATTGAGCTACCTACTTCCCCCTCTGAAAACACCTCACACCGAGCGAAAATCCTCAGAACCCTGCTCTATAAAACTGACACAAACGAAATAATAATATCATTTTGAGTGCAGTAAAAAAAGGAAAAGACTGTGAACGCCTGTCGGAATAAAATTGAGCAGGCAAGGAGGAGGAAATCTGTTGCTATTCCATCGGCTTATAATGAGCTACTGTTCTGCAAGCTGTCGGGGAAAAAGGAATGGATCGTAAAAAACAATAACGTCAAATAAAGCAATCGGAAATCCTCCGTAACAAGCTATGGTTGTTCTGTACATCTGTGTAAGAGAAGAAAATGCTGAAAACACGGCTCTTGTTGGGTTTATTAAAGGTGAAGGTGATGTAAAGCGATGCTCCTATTAGACAATGGACTCTGAAATAGCTTTTCCTGATGACTAAAGGCAATAAAGGAACGCTATATCATTGTTGGAACGAACCTCAACAACACGAGATGTTAGTATAATTGAAACAATTATTTTCGTGACAAATTAGGTACCTTTTAAAGCAAGGTATGCACGTAACTACTTACTGAAGCCACCTCCCAGAAGGAAAGTCAAAATAATGAGTCTCGATAATCCTGAATCTTGACATAGAATCAAATGAATTGAGACCCACCATAAAATTTTATTGTTTTGTATTCTAGAAATCCTTTATTAGAAATGAAAATGGCACTGGCGGAAAAAATGTTAGTTTTTTGTTGCACATCGTTTACTCTTTTTATTACTTTGAGAGAATGAAACCCTACTACTTCTTTTACAAACTATATAGTTCATCCAGATCAATGTGACAGCAATGAGTCATCAACCCAAAATGAAGGAACCAATCAGATTGCAGGAAATCCTTACATTGTTGCAATAATTCAGGTAAAGGTCTATTTTTGATAATCTTATAAAATGCAGAGGTAGCTCTAAGTTCAAAGGTTGGATTCCAGAACAGATATGGTGGATATCGCCTTTCCTGACTTTGTTTCACTGTCGGAGGAAGCACTGCGCAATATAGCTTCCCGTTTTAGAGATTCTCTACCATTGTACATGTGACATGTTTGGCAACAATGCCTATTTTTTTGCTGTCACATTGATCTGGACACACTATAGAGACCTAACGTATTATTATGGGTAACCAAATGAATTGAGACCCACCATAAAATTTTATTGTTTTGTATTCTAGAAATCCTTTATTAGAAATGAAAATGGCACTGGCGGAAAAAAATGTTAGTTTTTTGTTGCACATCGTTTACTCTTTTTATTACTTTGAGAGATATGAAACCCTACTACTTCTTTTACAAACTAGAGACCTAACGTATTGTTATGGGTAATGACGAGTTGGTAGAGAGGGTGGTAGAATGATAACCCATAAACGATTTGGGTTTAAAAAGAACAAATATCGAGATGAAATTAAATGTGATATCTTCTGACTATTTTGTAAGAAACACAGGAGTGCCTACTAACTATGTAGTCTCGAAGAGTATTCGGAAAAGCCCTGCAGTTCCTGATAGAAGAGGAAGCACAGTGGTTAATGTGTGTGAATGTGTCAGACACAAATATTAGTTCTGGCTGATGGCCCCTCACAATGCTCGAGGAAGGCAATGATTGGATTTTTCCCATGTTTTTCTACTCCAGTTATTATTTCGTCGGTACTTAGATAAGTTCATATCTACAGCACTGGGGAAATTGCACTAATAATTCCTTTTGCCTTACTTGACTGGATCCTCCATTGCAAATTGCAACCTATTTTATCAAATTTTGTGTTCCTGTCATTTTCATCAATGATAGAAATATCTCTTTATCTATCTAATCCTTACCAGCTAAAAAAATTGCAACCTATTTTATCAAGTTTTGCGTTCCTGTCATTTTCATCAATGATAAAAAGATCTCTGTATCTAATCCTTACCAGCTAAAGATGGAATTCAGGAGTGTTAACGTGAGCTCACGTGACGTGAAGGTAGAGTGTTTCTACCTTTAGTTGCTACTGGTATTCTGTTCTTTATCAATGCTACAGCTGTTCTATTCAACCTCCATAATTCCTACTTCTTCAATACTAGCTTTTCTGTTGTATTTTTTCCCATAATGATAAATGCTTTATTATTTTTTATTGGCTACAGCTGTTCTATTCAACCTCCATAATTCCTACTTCTTCAATACTAGCTTTTCTGTTGTATTTTTCCCATAATGATAAATGCTTTATTATTTATTAACAAAGCTTATATTATTTCTGCTACAGCTGTTCTATTCAACCTCCATAATTCCTACTTCTTCAATACTAGCTTTTCTGTTGTATTTTTCCCATAATGATAAATGCTTTGTTATTTATTAACAAAGCTTATATTATTTCTAATAGACTTTTTTGATGAACATCAGGAGATATGTATCTTTTGGGTGGAAGAGAGATGAGAAATGGAATGCAAATTTAGACAGATTCTTCAACGTGGTAAAATACCTAACCTAGTTAATTTGATTTCATTTATATTATTTTTAATTAGCATTTCAAAATAATTAATTTACTTAATTATATAGGTGCTCTTCTATACCCACACAGGGGGAAATTTTGAAATATGCCTATCTAAATTTTTACAGGATATTTTTTTTACCTTCTGAAGGGAAAGTTTAATCACATTTGTCAGAAGCCTTGTTTCTCGGCTGCATATTTATATTTAAACCTATATCCTCTTCATCTTTTCCTTGTCTTCCACAGGAACACTTTTCATTTAAAACTTTCTCGTGATGGGTTGTCATTCTGGAACAACATCGTCTAACATGTTTGCAAATTTAATTATAAACGTGTGTTCCTGGTGCATTCTCAACAGCATGCACTTGACTTGAACACTCTCGTGTATCTTGGGTGCTTACGAAATAATTAAAACGTTGAGAATAAATTCATTAGGACTGAGCACTTGAGTCAAGAGTCTGAATTGTTCCGTACCCTTGTACTTGTACCTTTCGCCCTCCATGTCTCATAACATTGCTTAGCGCAACAATTATTCGCTTCAAATAATTTCACATTGAATACCTTGAGATTGAAGTATTTGGCGTTAATTAAAATGCTCTGGGCTCAACACTTTAGTAAAGGTAATAAGAATCTTACGGAAGCTTTTGGATAGTTATAAGTGTTATAACATTCCAACACCTGAAAGAGGGGCGACCTGTATCCATTTTTAACGAACAAAGGTAAGAATTGAAACTGGAATAGGAGTTAATTTTAAATCTCTTTTTTTCTTTCTGTTATATTGAAGTGTTTGGCGTTAATTAAAATGCTCTGGGCTCAACACTTTAGTAGAGGTAATAAGAATCTTACGGAAGCTTTTGGATAGTTATAAGTGTTATAACATCCCAACACCTGAAAGAGGGGCGACCTGTATCCATTTTAAACGAACAAAGCTAAGAATTGAAACTGGAATAGTAGTTAATTTTAAATCTCTTTTTTTCTTTCTGTTACATTGAAGTGTTTGGCGTTAATTAAAATGCTCTGGGCTCAACACTTTAGTAGAGGTAATAAGAATCTTACGGAAGCTTTTGGATAGTTAATATTAGTTATACCTAAGTGTTATAACATTCCAACACCTGAAAGAGGGGCGACCTGTATCCATTTTAAACGAACAAAGGTAAGAATTGAAACTGGAATAAGAGTTAATTTTAAATCTCTTTTTTTCTTTCTGTTACAGAAATCCATGTTGAACCTGCTTAGCTTTTCCACTTCGCTGTTACTACTGGTTCTCATTCGATGTTACATCATGGGACATGAAATGCCTACCTTTGCAAAAGCTGACAATCCTGCATTTCCACTTCGCTGTTACTACTGGTTCTCATTCGATGTTACATCATGGGACATGAAATGCCTACCTTTGCAAAAGCTGACAATCCTGCTGCGAAGAATGAAAACTTTTTCGTACGCACCATGACATTTCTGTATCTGCCAATATTCAATTTCTATCTAATGATCTTCCCCAAATCGTTAAGCTACGACTGGTCCATGGACGCTGTGCCATTAATCCAAACAATAACAGACTATCGAAACATATTCAGCATACTGTTCTATTTTTCAATATTTCAAATTCTTCAAACCAATTTGTTTAGCAGAAAAAAGTTTTCCAATTTAAACTACAAGCGAACCAAAATTAAATACAAATATTTTTATAAAAATAAATGCAACTCTAATAATTTTAATAATCTAATTAACAAATCCAATATCTATTCCAAAGTTGATGTTTTTAATAAACGTGATAGACATAGTATAAAGAATTGCAATGTATTAGATTCTAATCCATTAAATAATGAAACTAGTGTAAAGCTAAATAGTTATAGACTGAGAAGTGATACTAAACTAGGTAGTAATAATAATGAAAGTGTTGTCACATCAAGTGTAAGTAATAAACTATGTACAAACAAAAGAACACTCTCTGAGAGGAGACACAGTGGTAAGGAACTATTTGATAAGGATTGTGATAAACTAGTCCTGTGCCTACTTCTCATGACAGTACCATTCATACCAGCAACCAATTTATTTTTCTACGTAGGATTTGTCGTCGCTGAAAGGATTTTGTACATACCAAGCATTGGCTTTTGCTACCTCATCTCCTATGGAATGTTCCTGCTGGAATCCAGATTGTTCTATCAAAATGTAAAGCTGTCCAAGTCAATTATGACCTTCTTGATCATCATCTACTCGTTCAGGACTCTGCAGAGGAATAACGATTGGAATAGTGACGAGACCCTGTATCGATCTGGAATTGCTGTAAATCCTCCAAAATGTAAGTATCCAAATATTCCAAATACCTATTCCAATTTCTCATTTAATCTAAGTTATAGATCTATTCTAAGTTATAGATCTACTGTAGGTAGTTAACCAAGAATAGGTGAAGGTGTACAACAAAAACTTTTACAAGTTCAAATTTAATTTCCTCTGTCCAATTTCCTTTCTCTTTTGGTTCCATGATCATCATCTACTCGTTCAGGACTCTGCAGAGGAATAACGATTGGAATAGTGACGAGACCCTGTATCGCTCTGGAATTGCTGTAAATCCTCCAAAATGTAAGTATCCAAATACCTATTCCAATTTCTCATTTAATCTAAGTTATAGATCTATTCTAAGTTATAGATCTACTGTAGGTAGTTAACCAAGAATGGGTGAAGGTGTACAACAAAAACTATTACAAGTTCAAATTTAATTTCCTCTCTCCAATTTCCTTTCTCTTGGCTCCAAGATTCTGTTATCCTTCCTTCCTCTTTATCTGAAATGTCAGCTATATACCTGTTCTCCAAATTGTTTTCCTTCTGAACCGTCCCTAGCTGCATTTGGTGCTCAGAATAGTCTTCCTCGAAAAGGTATACGTAAAATATTATGGGGAACGTCAAATTTAATAAGATAGGAGGTACTTGAAACGCAAAAAGAGGAGAGCAACTTCTTTGAATTTTCGGTCAGGTGGGACGAGCAAAGTCGTAGCTTAATAATGTGACCTGCATTCTTCCTTTATAGATGCTTCCAATGTTCACATCTTGAGCTTTTCTTCAAAGTTCGTCGTGTCTGGGATGAAAGGAAAGTAAGGACATAGGGATAGCAGAGGAAAGCTGTAAGGATAACTATGGGTAGATGGTAAGGAGACTGGTTGAATGGAGCAGTTGCAAATGGGTAAAAATTATTATTAAATGATCGATTCCTATGTAAAAAGTTGTGAAAAATCCAAATCTGAGGTCAAAACTCCGAAAAAAAAACGTAAAAGGTTGAAAATTCAATTTTTATTTTCCGTCAGAGTCCTGAACTCTGACGTCAGACTTCAGGAGAGGCGCAGAAACGTATGCGCACAAACATGAATTGCGCAGAAATGCATGCGCACAAACAGATTAATGTGTTGCCTGCGAGGGAGCTTTGCTCGGGACATTTGATGTAACGTCATCGCCTACGGGAGCGTATGCCGTGACGTCAAAGTTCACGATTTACCGGTATTTTTTATATCGATTTATCTCGGGATCTAGAAGTCGTAGAAGAAAAAGAAAAATTCCATTGGTCCTCATTTTTCCTGCTCTATGACTTTGAAACATCACCCAAGTAAGCGCAACTGTTCTATTTTTGAAAGGGAGAGGGATGGGGATGTTCAAATCTGTACATATATGTATCTAATAGTTTCTAGTGATGCCCTTGATAGGTATCTTTTGTGAGGTGCACGCCCCAGTATTATTTGATAATTTCAAAGGTGAATAAATTAACTTCCTCAGGCTCCAGAATTTGAGACAAATTCGATTAACCCGCCGAAAATTGAAAATCTTAAATGAATTCTAAATTTTGTGGTCGTATAAGCACACGAAGGTACAGACGTAATATACCTACGAATACTCATATAATTAATTGTTTTCCCTTTAATGGGAAAATGTTCATGTGAGTTAACTATTCAGAAAAATCTGCGACATTTCAAACAAAACGAGCCAAGTTTTGCAAGTTTCCTCCCCTCCTTTTATTTCCTTATGCATATTTCATTTTTTACCTATTGCGTACACAGGGGTTTTATAAACTTGGCACAAAGGTTTGTAAACTAGACCATTTTGCCTGAAAAATATATGAGTGGTAAATCTACTCACACATACTACCATGCGTTTTAATATTTTGAAGGATGGTGGATGTGCCAAAACTATATTACCTTATCCCATTTTGTGTTATGTGAGCCATGATAGGAAATGAGATGGTTTTTCCCTAGTGGATGATGTGCCAAAAAAATCCTGATACCTTTGTATCTACTAGGAGTCTAGGCACAATGTTATCAACTTGCTTTGTTGCAAGAAAGTGGGTTTTTTCTCTGCCACCATCAGCTCTTAAAAGCTCAGAGCTCAGGTTGAAAAGCCCTGATATGAGCTTGCCGCACAGGAACTTTTTAACAATCACTTCATTTTTAACTCTCAAAAAAAGTTACCTCCATTGTTTTGAAAACTTTTTTTCGAAAAAATGGAGGGTAAAGAAATCTGTTCCCTGTACAGAGAGGGAAAAAAGATCAAATGTCAAAGGAATCTTATATTATAAGAACGAGATCCATTCACTCATTCACATTTCACACACTGATCGCTCTATCTCTAGAACCACAACACCTAGAAAGCTGAAATTTGGTAGGAATATTCCTTTTATGGTCTAGGTGTGCAATAAGAAAGGATTTTGCGAAAATCTAAACCGATCCTGAGATATGATCAATTTTTGATCGCTAAAATCACCATAAATACACAGAGTGCAGCTGCAGAGACTGCGGGAGAGAAAACTTTTCCTCACTCGCCTAATATTTGAGTTTCGTTTATGTTTTTAGTTTGACAACCACTGGTCTCAGCTCACCCTAATATTGTAATTTCCTACTACCTTTTGAGTTTGGATAATGCTACAAGATCTACGAGCTGCATGCCTGTTTGGACAAGGTGAATATCTGCTTCAGCTTTGAACTAGCGATATTCATCTTTGGAGCTCGAAGTCGTTACAGAGATCAGGGAAGTACACCCCTCCCATAATCTTTTTTTTATTCGCCCGTCCTTTATTCTTCCGACCACCCAATGTCTTCATACGTTCCTGTGCCTCCCGGTTACCTTTCAAAGTTGAAAGCATTTCAGTCTGCTCCTCTAATCTCTTAGTGAGCAATTACTGCCACAATCATGTAGACATGATTATTTATCTAATGAAGGTCATCGAGAAATTTCACAAGTCTGCGTTCTCTCTCCCTCTTAGACAACCTTAATGTGCAACACTTCGATGGCTGCTACAATGGTGGAGAGGATAAGGAGAAGAGACAAAGTTTATGATCCCTACATTTAGAACCTCATAATTTTTTTCTCTTCTCTCCACCAGCATCCTTATTAATATTTACAAAAGAAAGAATTTAATTAAAAGTGAAGATATAATACCAGGGAGGCCCTCAGGCCCAAAGTTAAGAACGAGGGTAATTTCCCTAAAGGCTTTCCTTAAGTATTATTTTTAACAAAGCTTTTCTTCCTTCTCCTCGTCCTACTTATCTCTATGGCTGAGTTTCCTTTGCATTTTCTCTTTTCTCTCTTCTCTTTCTTACGTTCTTGCTTCCCCAAATTCCGCGTTCACTTGAACAATGGCGGAATGGTGAGCTTCTTTATTATTTATCTCTCCTACCATTGCTTTGTTTCTATTGAAAGGGACTTCTGTCTGAAAACAGAAGATCTCTGTCTGCAGGAATTTGCTTCAAGGCTTTCGTGAATGAAATTCTTGGAATTCAGTAACAATAATTAAGAGAATTCAACAAGCACCATGGCTTATTTAGATTTGTTCAGAATACAACATTTTTCTCTCTTGTTTTTTGTTAATTAAATTATACTGATGTACATAGATGTAAACATTTACAATAGGTATCACACTGTGACACTGGCGTACAATTAATCACATTTGTCAGAAGCCTTGTTTCTCGGCTGCATATTTATATTTAAACCTATATCCTCTTCATCTTTTCCTTGTCTTCCACAGTAACACTTTTCATTTAAAACTTTCTCGTGATAGTTTGTCATTCTGGAACAACATCGTCTAACATGTTTGCAAATTTAATTATAAACGTGTGTTCCTGGTGCATTCTCAACAGCATGCACTTGACTTGAACACTCTCGTGTATCTTGGGTGCTTATGAAATAATTAAAACGTTGAGAATGTTCCGTACCCTTGTACTTGTACCTTTCGCCCTCCATGTCTCATAACATTGCTTAGCGCAACAATTATTCGCTTAGATAATCTTTGTTAAAGGCCAGCGTTTAACAAAGATGTACGTAGACATCACCTTAGATAGTGTCACTAGTGTCACTACCCTCTAAAGGCTAAACAGTATAAACGCTGCCTGAGTTCAGTCTTCCAAGTATGAGTTTAGATTCACACCAAAACCCATGGTTTTGAATACCAAAGGAATGAAAGTAAAACTTTGAAAATGAAAGTTTCGTTGATTAATAAAGATTTCTTAGAAGTATGAGTATAAGATTCACACCAAAACCCATGGTTTTGACTTTTGAATACCAAAGGAATGAAAGTAAAACTTTGCCAAAACGAAAGTTTCGTCGTTTAATAAAGATTTCTTAGAAGTATGAGTATAAGATTCACACCAAAACCCATGGTTTTGACTTTTGTATACCAAAGGAATGAAAGTAAAACTTTGCCAAAACGAAAGTTTCATCGTTTAATAAAGATTTCTTAGAGATAATCTTTGTTAAAGGCCAGCGTTTAACAAAGATGTACGTAGACATCACCTTAGATAGTGTCACTAGTGTCACTACCCTCTAAAGTCTAAACAGTATAAACGCTGCCTGAGTTCAGTCTTCCAAGTATCGAGTATAAGATTCACACCAAAACCCATGGTTTTGAATACCAAAGGAATGAAAGTAAAACTTTGAAAACGAAAGTTTCGTTGATTAATAAAGATTTCTTAGAATTCCAGTATTGATAGGCATGTAGAACCTTGTTGTTGTACTATGTACGTAGGTATAATGATAAACAGGATAACATATCATGTAGTTACATATAATGAGTGCATGCTGTTGAGAATGCACCAGGAACACACGTTTATAATTAAATTTGCAAACATGTTAGACGATGTTGTTCCAGAATGACAACCTATCACGAGAAAGTTTTAAATGAAAAGTGTTCCTGTGGAAGACAAGGAAAAGATGAAGAGGATATAGGTTTAAATTCAACGAAACTTTCGTTTTCAAAGTTTTACTTTCATTCCTTTGGTATTCAAAACCATGGGTTTTGGTGTGAATCTTATACTCATACTTGGAAGACTCAACTCAGGCAGCGTTTATACTGTTTAGACTTCCAGTATTGATAGGCATGTAGAACCTTGTTGTTGTACTATGTACGTATAATGATAAACAGGATAACATATCATGTAGTTACATATAACTAGATATTTAGAAGGAAGCATTTTGCAAGCACTTTGACCGATGAAGATAGTATACTATGTTTATTTTCACTGATACTTTTACATAGGAAACCATACTGGATGGTTCCGCAGAAAGGTTTCTTGCAAGGAGGGACCTTTTGTTCACATTCAAGGGCCAAATTTATGATTAAAATACTTCCTCTAATGCTCCACTGAACACTGAAGCATCAGTTCCAAACATCTGACTGGGCAAAGTTTGTTTCAGTCTGACTTGATGTTTATTTTCACTGATACTTTTACATAGGAAACCATACTGGATGGTTCCGCAGAAAGGTTTCTTGCAAGGAGGGACCTTTTGTTCAAATTCAAGGGCCAAATTTATGATTAGTATTTTTAATCCTCTAATGCTCCACTGAACACTGAAGCATCAGTTCCAAACATCTGACTGGGCAAAGTTTGTTTCAGTCTGACTTAGGAGCGAGAATATTGTTCATAAAATGGGGTGTAAGAACACTACACTATAAACGGTAGATCTATAACTTAGAATAGATCTATAACTTAGATTAAATGAGAAATTGGAATAGGTATTTGGAATATTTGGATACTTACATTTTGGAGGGCTTTAGAGGGTTTAGAGGGTAGTGACACTATCTAAGGTGATGTCTACGTACATCTTTGTTAAACGCTGGCCTTTAACAAAGATTATCTGAACACAAGACCTCATACATGTACGCCAGTGTCACAGTGTGATACCTATTGTAAATGTTTACATCTATGTACATCATGAGAAATTGGAATAGGTATTTGGAATATTTGGATACTTACATTTTGGAGGATTTACAGCAATTCCAGAGCGATACAGGGTCTCGTCACTATTCCAATCGTTATTCCTCTGCAGAGTCCTGAACGAGTAGATGATGATCAAGAAGGTCATAATTGACTTGGACAGCTTTACATTTTGATAGAACAATCTGGATTCCAGCAGGAACATTCCAATCGTTATTCCTCTGCAGAGTCCTGAACGAGTAGATGATGATCAAGAAGGTCATAATTGACTTGGACAGCTTTACATTTTGATAGTACAATCTGGATTCCAGCAGGAACATCAATATTGTTCATAAAATGGGGTGTAAGAACTACACTATAAACGGTAGGTATGTCAAAACTAAAATTGAGAAATCATAGATACTAGATACCTACCCATTGATATCAGGTAGGTACCATAAGCGATTCCACACTAAATACATCACTGTCTACGATTTCCCACAATGCAATGGTCCAAAGGCCACTTATTATTACTCCAAAGCCCTTTTTGGTTCCAAGTTTCTTTTATCGTTTCTTCCTCTTCGTCTGAAATGTCTACAGCAGCTATATACCTGTTCTCCAAATTGATTTCCTTGTGCACCGTCCCTAGCTGCATTTGGTGCTCAGAATAGTCTTCCTTGAAAAGGTATACGTAAAATATTATGGGGAGTGTCAAATTTAATAAGATGGAGGTACTTGAAACGCAAAAAGAGGTGAGCAACTTCTTTGAATTTTCGGTCAGGTGGGACGAGCAAAGTCGTAGCTTAATAATGTGACCTGCATTCTTCCTTTATAGATGCTTCCAATGTTCACATCTTGAGCTTTTCTTCAAAGTTCGTCGTGTCTGGGATGAAAGGAAAGTAAGGACATAGGGATAGCAGAGGAAAGCTGTAAGGATAACTATGGGTAGATGGTAAGGAGACTGGTTGAATGGAGCAGTTGCAAATGGGTAAAAATTATTATTAAATGATCGATTCCTATGTAAAAAGTTGTGAAAAATCCAAATCTGAGGTCAAAACTCCGAAAAAAAAACGTAAAAGGTTGAAAATTCAATTTTTATTTTCCGTCTAGATTTGGAAAAAAACCGGAACAAAGGTGTGTTCCGGCGGAACATTTGATTTTTGACAAAAATACGGATTGTTCCGGGAAATAACGTGAATTGACATCACCTCAAAGGAGATATTCCATCCCCAATTGGTACACCAATTCCCAATTTGGTTTAATGAGGTGCTGTTAAAAAGACCTTCTAACATAAAAAGACCTTCTAGGGAGGTTCTTTTTCATAATTTAGCTGCCCGTGGTGTCAGGAATGACACGACGTGATATCAAGATTATCAGGTAGGTATATCATCTGTAGGCAGTTAGGTATGTAGAATAATTCCAGTGTGTTTCAGTAAAATGAATTTTCCAAGTTTCAACATTTTGCAAACCCCGTGTTCGCCGTACACAATTTCGTATAGGTACCTAGATTGGCCATACTAGAAAAAAATAAAATTATGATAATATTCACAGTGACATCACCTCAAAGGAGATATTCCATCCCCCAAATGGTTTAATGAGGTGCTGTTAAAAAGACCTTCTAACATAAAAAGACCTTCGACGGAAGTTCTTTTTCATAATTTAGCTGCCCGTGGTGTCAAGAATGACACGACGTGATATCAAGATTATCCCTTCTAACATAAAAAGACCTTCTAGGGAGGTTCTTTTTCATAATTTAGCTGCCCGTGGTGTGAAGAATATCATCTGTAGGCAGTTATGTAGAATAATTCCAGTGTGTTTCAGTAAAATGAGTTTTCCAAGTTTCAACATTTTGCAAACCCCGTGTTCGCCATACACAATTTCGTTTTTATTTATCTGGGAGACATCGTTTTGCACTTTATTCTTGGAAACGGTTTTTCCCATTTTGTAACGTGAAAATATTATTTACGAAAAATATAGCATTTAGGATAATACTTGTGAAACATGGAGGGACGCTGGTCGGAGGGAATTTGGAATGTGATAGGTTTCTAAAACATTTCTTGGAGAAGGTAGAGGTTGGTTTCAAATGTGCCAGAGGTTTCCTTTTCGAAAGTCCACACCACAGACAGAAACAAAAGACGGTAGATAAAATAGAAAAAAGGCTAGGTTTAGAAAATGTTGAAATAATCATAAAGGGACCGGAATATCAAGAAAGAAAAGAGAAAAAAATGGGACTTTAACACTAGGCCTTTCAGATTTCAAAACGAAGCGTGAGAGGAAGAATTAAAAGTCTAATATTAGAACAGAAGGTGTCAAAGGCGAAAGTTGAAATAAGAGTAGGGCGTTGTGAAAGAGATTTGCAAGCAAAGGACGTTGAAGCAAAGAGTTGGGAAGAATAGAAGGGGTTGAGGAAGCACAGAATGAAGAAAGCAATTTCGTTTTTATTTATCTGGGAGACATCGTTTTGCACTTTATTCTTGGAAACGGTTTTTCCCATTTTGTAACGTGAAAATATTAAGAGACAAAAGAGAAAGATGATGTTGAGGAAGTTTTACTTTTTCTCATGTTTTGTTTGTCTTGAGTTTCCAACGAAAATAAACATACCTTGGAGAGTGCTACAGCTAGGACTGGAGGCTGGAGGATAATAATATATGGAGGTGCTTATTTTCCCTATTGTAAAGACGGCTCATGTGGAAAGGAAAGCAATGATTGGATTTTTCCCATGTTTTTCTACTCCAGTTATTATTTCGTCGGTACTTAGATAAGTTCATATCTACAGCACTGTTTTGCCTTACTTAACTGGATCCTCCATTGCAAATTGGTTGGAGAGTGCTACAGCTAGGACTGGAGGCTGGAGGATAATAATATATGGAGGTGCTTATTTTCCCTATTGTAAAGACGGCTCATGTGAAAAGGAAAGCAATGATTGGATTTTTCCCATGCTATTCTACTCCAGTTATTATTTCGTCGGTACTTAGATAAGTTCATATCTACAACACTGGGGACATTGCACTATTAATTCCTTTTGCCTTACCCATGTTTTTCTACTCCAGTTATTATTTCGTCGGTACTTAGATAAGTTCATATCTACAGCACTGTTTTGCCTTACTTGACTGGATCCTCCATTGCAAATTGCAACCTATTTTATCAAGTTTTGCGTTCCTGTCATTTTCATCAATGATAAAAAGATCTCTGTATCTAATCCTTACCAGCTAAAAATGGAATTCAGGAGTGTTAACGTGAGCTCACGTAACGTGAAGGTAGTGTGTTTCTACCTTTAGTTGCTACTGGTATTCTGTTCTTTATCAATGCTACAGCTGTTCTATTCAAGCTCCATAATTCCTACTTCTTCAATGCTAGTTTTCTATTGTATTTTTTCCCCATAATGATAAATGCTCATAAAAATCTACAAGTGGTCTTGAGACATGATAATTACAACTTGGCTGTCGCGGTGTGGTTTAAGATATGTAGCGATAATAGTGGTTCGGATTAATCATAAATTCGTCCAATAGGAGGGAATTACTTTGAAGCTTTCATCTTTTTCTTGTTAACCCACATGCTTGTGAGTTAACCCGTTGAACTTGCATTTTTTCTTGTTAACCCACATGATTCTTGTCGGTTTAACTCGTGTTGACCTTTGGGGTTAAAATGGGAGTGGAGAACTGTGAAAGAACTGAAACTGCCAAAGTCTAAGAACCAAAAGGAGAAGAAAATAAATACCATCAAGGAGAGATTTTTATTATTATTAAATTGAAAATTATTGAAAGAAAATAATGAGAAAAAAGTATGAAAGGAGGAGCGGAAGGGAACAGAGAGGACTTTGCAAAAGATACAATACCAAATTCAGAAGCGGATACCACCCTAGTATATGGGCTGGTAAATTGTGGCAAGAAGGCAACTGTTTGACAATTTGGAGACGGTTCTACAGTTTAGGTTCAGCGATGTGTACGTCTTTGAAGACCTCATAGTCTTTGAATAACTGCTGGGCATACACCATTAAGAACGCCTTATCACGAGTCCTAATTTGAAATTTTTTACCAGAAACATAAAAAAAAGGAAGGAAAAAATGTATATCCGAAACAAAGTACAAAGCATTTGTCTTGCAGTCTTTCTGAATGATGTTCTGCATGAGCCAGAGGAGAGACAAATGGAACAAGATAAAAGAACTGCGGGGAGAGAAAAGGGAAGGAAGAAATAGGAAGAGGAAGGTTGCAGAACAAAGTTTAGACACGGCGTTATCTTTGAATAAAAAAAAAGCCAAATACAGTAAAGTATAAAACCTCTTCAAAACTCGGACTTGGTATCTCTTATCTCACCATTTCTTTTACGTCCACATTCTTGGCACAGTTACAACTGTGTCAGTTGTGACTGTCCAGCACATGTGCTGGAATTCCCCAAACAGCTGCTGACATAGTGTTTATTGCCTGTGTCACAACACGTTGCCATTCTATCTTGTCTCCTGCCTTGATTAGAACATCCAGAAGCGGTCCCACTCTATACAAGTATTTTATTAGGTCTATACTCATCTCAAGAACTCTTCATCCAATGGAAAGTCCGACTACTTTCTGAGCCCAAGAAAACCCATTATCACAGAGAAGGTAGGTAAATAAAATTGTGACCAGCTATGGGATGAGAATGGGTTAAAGTGGGAAGACCGGAAACTAATGGGTAAGATTTAGAACATGAAGCTCACAGAGGAAAAAAAAGGACTATAGAATAGCAGGCCTTTGGGAGTAGGATAGTAAGGTTAGATTAGTTGCAAAGATGAATACCTAGATAGGTGTTTTTTCCCCTCTCAAAATGTCCTATAACCGCCAAATACAGTAAAGTATAAAACCTCTTCAAAACTCGGACTTGGTATCTCTTATCTCACCATTTCTTTTACGTCCACATTCTTGGCACTGTTACAACTGTGTCAGTTGTGACTGTCCAGCACATGTGCTGGAATTCCCCTTTTCTACTTTTTTGTTTACTGTTTTGAATAAAAACACCACCTACCCTCTAATGATTTGGAGGAAGAGTCCCTAGAACCAACTTACGTACAAGCAAGAATTTGCGTACATTTAGAAAGACCTAAAAAAAAACCTTGTTTATGTTTCATTTTACGACCTAAAAGGTCCATTTCTCGTAATCTCTCTTCATTTAAGTCATTTTCAGCCGACAACGTAACTAAAGTTGCTTCTCAGAGTCTTCTGAGAGAGGCATAAAGGACTGAAAGAGGTTCAAAAGGAGCATAATAATAGCCCCGAGCTAAATGATTACTTTAGATTAATGGAGCTGCTGGAGTATCTTCTTTTATTTTTCTCTCCGTTATTCAGGAAGTCTGTTATAGTCCTGTGTAGTTTCCTTTGTCACGCTGGAAGTATAGTTTTTCTCTGTAAGGTTCAGGAAGTTCGCTATAACAATATTAAATTTTCTCTACATAATACAAACACAAGGGATACGATGTTGAAAATATTGTGAAACAGTTCTTGAACTACATACAACCCAGAAAATGTACTGTTATAAAAAGTCGGTCTATTGATAGTACACAACTAGTACGAAATAACAAAATCTGACATAAACACGTAAACTCAATTGTGGACTAGAGATAGAGCGATCAGTGTGTGAACTATGAAATGTGAATGAGTGAATGGATCTCGTTCTTATAATATAAGATTCACAGTGACATCACCTCAAAGGAGATATTCCATCCCCAATTGGTTTAATGAGGTGCTGTATAGGTACCTAGATTGGCCATACTAGAAAAAAATAAAATTATGATAATATTCACAGTGACATCACCTCAAAGGAGATATTCCATCCCCAATTGGTTTAATGAGGTGCTGGAAAAATGTATATCTACTATAACAATATTAAATTTTCTCTACATAATACAAACACAAGGGATACGATGTTGAAAATATTGTGAAACAGTGCTTGAACTACATACATATGAAATGTGATACTTCAGTATAGGTACCTAGATTGGCCATACTAGAAAAAAATAAAATTATGATAAAATTCACAGTGACATCACCTCAAAAGAGATATTCCATCCCCAATTGGTACACCAATTCCCAAATGGTTTAATGAGGTGCTGTTAAAAAGACCTTCCAACATAAAAAGACCTTCTAGGGAGGTTCTTTTTCATAATTTAGCTGCCCGTGGTGTCAAGAATGACACTACGTGATATCAAGATTATCAGGTGACGGATAGTTGGACATCCAGATAATCATTACATCGAATGTTGTGTTCTAATAATGATGGTGATCAATGGCCAGTGACCATCGGACCTAGGGCTTCCCTTGATTCTTCCAGAGGAGTTCGGCTGTTTCCAGGGGACATCATGTCAGATTACTGCTAGTCAACACCTGTTTCTTCCATCTTCTCTCACTTATCATATTGAATTTCTCTGGTCCATTTCTGTAATTCTCGGATTTCTCGGATATGATTTGGTTCACTGAGAATACTGAGAACTATAACAAACTCGGCACTGATATCAGAAATGAAACCTGAGGAATGAAAGAGAGTGGGAAGAGTCGAAGCAAGAGTCGAACCCAAGAGAACGTAGGGCGCGGGGAGAGAAAAGGGAAGGAAGAAATAGGAAGAGGAAGGTTGCAGAACAAAGTTTAGACACGGCGTTATCTTTGAATAAAAAAAAAGCCAAATACAGTAAAGTATAAAACCTCTTCAAAACTCGGACTTGGTATCTCTTATCTCACCATTTCTTTTATGTCCACATTCTTGGCACTGTTACAACTGTGACAGTTGTGACTGTCCAGCACATGTGCTGGAATTCCCTTTTTCTACTTACAAAAACACTTATATCTCTGGTCCTAATTATTTTGGAATAGTGATCTTAGGTTCATTTGAAGCGGAATTTAGTCCTTCCGAAAATTTCCATCAAGTGAAAAAAGGCGAGTGTTCCTATTATTCGCCCACTTCCCAAATACAGTAAAGTATAAAACCTCTTCAAAACTCGGACTTGGTATCTCTTATCTCACCATTTCTTTTACGTCCACATTCTTGGCACGGTTACAACTGTGTCAGTTGTGACTGTCCAGCACATGTGCTGGAATTCCCTTCTTTACTTTTTATGTTTACTATTTTGAATAAAAACACCACCTACCCTCTAATGATTTGGAGGAAGAGTCCCTAGAACCAACTTACGTACAAGCAGGAATTTGCGCACATTGAAAGACCTAAAGAGAACCTTCTTTAAGTTTCATTTTACGACCTAAAAGGTCCATTTCTCGTAATCTCTCTTCATTTAAGTCATTTTCAGCCGACAACTTAACTAAAATTTCTTCTCAGAGTCTTCTGAGAGAGGCATAAAGGACTGAAAGAGGTTCAAAAGGAGCATAATAATAGCCCCGAGCTAAATGATTACTTTAGATTAATGGAGCTGCTGGAGTATCTTCTTTTATTTTTCTCTCCGTTATTCAGGAAGTCTGTTATAGTCCTGTGTAGTTTCCTTTGTCACGCTGGAAGTATAGTTTTTCTCTGTAAGGTTCAGGAAGTTCGCTCTAGTTCTCTGGAGTTTCTGGGTAGTATACTAGAAAACAATTAGGTATATTTTTCTTTGCGCAATTTGAAAAGTATGTTGATATATGTATTCTTATTCTTTGGTTTTTCACCTGAGTGAAAGGAAAATTTAGTTGAGTCTGTGATAGTTCACTGTTGCCAAACTAGAAAACCGTGGATGGTGCAATTGGAGGATTTAGCAATTTCCTGAAGCACGGGAATCGCGGATTACAGTAACGCAGAATCTCATCAATCCACCTGAGTGAAAGGAAAATTTAGTTGAGTCTGTGATAGTTCACTGTTGCCAAACTAGAAAACCGTGGATGGTGCAATTGGAGGATTTCGCAATTTCCTGAAGCACGGGAATCGCGGATTACAGTAACGCAGAATCTCATCAATGATGTTTCAACATTTGGGTACAAGAGCTTTTATAATTGACTTCAACCTTCTCTCAATCCACGGATTTCAGGAAGACGAAAATTTAGTTGAGTCTGTGATAGTTCACTGTTGCCAAACTAGAAAACCGTGGATGGTGCAATTGGAGGATTTAGCAATTTCCTGAAACACGGGAATCGCGGATTACAGTAATGCAGAATCTCCTCAATGATGTTTTAACATTTGGGTACAAGAGCTTTTATAATTAACTTCAACCTTCTCTCAATCCACGGATTTCAGGAAGATCTTATTCTTTGGTTTTTCACCTGAGTGAAAGGAAAATTTAGTTGAGTCTGTGATAGTTCACTGTTGCCAAACTAGAAAACCGTGGATGCTGCAATTGAAGGATTTAGCAATTTCCTGAAGCACGGGAATCGCGGATTACAGTAACGCAGAATCTCATCAATGATGTTTTAACATTTGGGTACAAGAGCTTTTATAATTGACTTCAACCTTCTCTCAATCCACGGATTTCAGGAAGATCTTAGGTATTTGACTACGGGCCTGGCAAAAATATTTTCTAGAAATAATAATCTGATTGTGAAATGAAAATTTCAAGAAATTCTGTTAGGGCATCATTAAATTCTTTCTCTTGATCGGGATTGGGAATAAAAATAATAATACGTTTTATTTTATCTTTGAAATGTTTTTTACTTGTTCTTACATTTTCATTTTCCCGATATTAAAATTTTCCTTTGCCCTCAGTTCTTTGCCAGTTTTGTACTTTTATCTCCGAAATTCCTGTGACTTTTTTCTTCTTTTTGTTATTATTGTCACTTCCTTTGCCCTCAGTTCTTTGCCAGTTTTGTACTTTTATCTCCGAAATTCCTGTGACTTTTTTCTTCTTTTTGTTATTATTGTCACTATGTCAGTTTATTTTTAGAAGTGGTAATTTTCGTGGCCGCCGCGCCGTGGCACTATTTGCCCCTTTGCAGTCCGGATTCAATTTCATTTGGAATAGATGTGAAGTGGTAATTTTCGTGGCCGCCGCGCCGTGGCACTATTTGCCCCTTTGCAGTCCGGATTCAATTTCATTTGGAATAGATGTTTTTTCTCCTCTGTGACTAAAACTGGGTGTGAACTCAGCCTCGTGAGAACAATCAACTCTCTTCAGAAATAGATACCTATTCCACAAAAAATCCTCCTAACAAGCCAGCCTTTCTTTTTGATTTTCCACAAAGGGCATAATTAAGTATACCCAGAAAATGTACTGTTATAAAAAGTCGGTCTATTGATAGTACACAACTAGTACGAAATAACAAAATCTGACATAAACACGTAAACACAATTGTGGAAATTTTAACCAGAACATTGTGAAAAACATATTGGATTCGGTGGAAAACCAGACAAAGAATGCAATAAAAAATGTATATCAAAATAGATACCTATTCCACAAAAAATCCTCCTAACAAGCCAGCCTTTCTTTTTGATTTTCCACAAAGGGCATAATTAAGTATACCCAGTAAATGTACTGTTATAAAAAGTCGGTCTATTGATAGTACACAACTAGTACGAAATAACAAAATCTGACATGAACACGTAAACACAATTGTGGAAATTTTAACCAGAACATTGTGAAAAACATATTGGATTGGGTGGAAAACCAGACAAAGAATGCAATAAAAAATGTATATCTACTATAACAATATTAAATTTTCTCTACATAATACAAACACAAGGGATACGATGTTGAAAATATTGTGAAACAGTTCTTGAACTACATACATATGAAATGTAATACTTCAGTCTAGGTACCTAGATTGGCTATACTAGAAAAAATAAAATTATGATAATATTCACAGCGAGACATCGTTTTGCACTTTATTCTTGGAAACGGTTTTTCCCATTTTGTAACGTGAAAATATTATTTACGAAAAATATAGCATTTAGGATAATACTAGTGAAACATGGAGGGACGCTGGTCGGAGGGAATCATAATATGATTTTGGAGAGTGCTACAGCTAGGACTGGAGGCTGGAGGATAATAATATATGGAGGTGCTTATTTTCCTTATTGTAAAGACGGCTCATGTGGAAAGGAAAGCAATGATTGGATTTTTCCCATGTTTTTCTACTCCAGTTATTATTTCGTCGGTACTTAGATAAGTTCATATCTACAACACTGGGGACATTGCACTATTAATTCCTTTTGCCTTACTTGACTGGATCCTCCATTGCAAATTGCAACCTATTTTATCAAGTTTTGCGTTCCTGTCATTTTCATCAATGATAAAAAGATCTCTGTATCTAATCCTTACCAGCTAAAGATGGAATTCAGGAGTGTTAACGTGAGCTCACGTGACGTGAAGGTAGAGTGTTTCTACCTTTAGTTGCTACTGGTATTCTGTTCTTTATCAATGCTACAGCTGTTCTATTCAACCTCCATAATTCCTACTTCTTCAATACTAGCTTTTCTGTTGTATTTTTTCCCATAATGATAAATGCTTTATTATTTATTAACAAAGCTTATATTATTTCTAATAGACTTTTTTGATGAACATCAGGAGATATGTATCTTTTGGGTGGAAGAGAGATGAGAAATGGAATGCAAATTTAGACAGATTCTTCAACGTGGTAAAATACCTAACCTAGTTAATTTGATTTCATTTATATTATTTTTAATTAGCATTTCAAAATAATTAATTTACTTAATTATATAGGTGCTCTTCTATACCCACACAGGGGGAAATTTTGAAATATGCCTATCTAAATTTTTACAGGATATTTTTTTTTTTACCTTCTGAAGGGAAAGAAGGGCGTAATGAAAAATGAGAACGGTATCATAAGAACCAAAAGGAGAAGAAAATAAATACCATCAAGGAGAGATTTTTATTATTATTAAATTGAAAATTATTGAAAGAAAATAATGAGGAAAAAAGTATGAAAGGAGGAGCGGAAGGGAACAGAGAGGACTTTGCAAAAGATACAATACCAAATCCAGAAGCGGATACCACCCTCGTATAAGGGCTGGTAAATTGTGACAAGAAGACAACTATTTGACAATTTGGAGACAGTTTTGATTCAGCGATGTGAGCGTCTTTAAAGACCTCAGTTGTTTCATCCAGATTTATCCAGAAAATGACGGATAGTTGGACATCCAGATAATCATTACATCGAATGTTGTGTTCTAATAATGATGGTGATCAATGGCTAGTGACCATCGGATCTAGGGCTTCCCTTGATTCTTCCAGAGGGGTTCCGCTGTTTTCAGGAGACACCATGTCACCTTACTGCTAGTTGACACCTGTTTCTTCTCTTATACATAAGTCGTAAATCATATTGAATTTCTCTGGTCCATTTCTGTAATTCTCGGATGCAATTTGACTCACTGAGAATACAAACTCGGCACTGATATTTCGTAAATCATATTGAATTTCTCTGGTCCATTTCTGTAATTCTCGGATGCAATTTGACTCACTGAGAATACAAACTCGGCACTGATATCAGAAAAGAAACCTGAGGAATGAAAGAGAGTGGGTATCTTGAAAAAGTTCGTCCAGTTCAGACTTATGTAGCGTAGACCCACAGGTGGGCCAATAAATGGTACGTTTTTTAGGTGGGCGAATAAATGGTACACTTACCCTAGAAATTGATTTATTATACTTCTTCTTTATGCTCTCCTTTTTTTAATGAAAAATATTTTCAATTATTTGGAATAATTTAAAGTCTTAAGAAGAAGTCATTTTCAATTTTTCTTCTTTCTTCTTCTGCCTCTACTTTTTCTTCGCCCTTTGGTCCCCCTTTCTCCTCTTTCTGTCTGAATTGGCAAAAGGAGTGTTTATTAAGGGAATTCTAATATTTCATTGTCGTTCGACTTTCGATATTTTAACTCCCGATACCTTAACAGCTCCTTGGGCTTAATGGGCTAAATATTTTCAATTATTTGGAATAATTTAAAGTCTTAAGAAGAAGTCATTTTCAATTTTTCTTCTTTCTTCTTCTGCCTCTACTTTTTTCTTCGCCCTTTGGTCCCCCTTTTTCCTCTTTCTGTCTGAATTGGCAAAAGGAGTGTTTATTAAGGGAATTCTAATATTTCATTGTCGTTCGACTTTCGATATTTTAACTCCCGATACCTTAGCAAACAGCTCCTTGGGCTTAATGGGCCCAGTCTTTTATTATCTACCAGTGAAAGCATCTCTTGCTTCAAATGGTCTGATTTAGGCTATGTGAGGTGCAGCCTTGGGGAGCTTCGGTGGCCTAGTTGGTACAAAACGCCGGAGGTAGCTGAAGGAAAACTACTTTTCCGTAGGATTTCATAAAAAAAGTGGAATTAAAAGCACATAGAGCCGTAAAACAAACAATATACTCGTAATATTAGATAGATATAAACTTCATGTTACTGTAGGCTGGATTCATAAACGTATAGGTACCTACATAGTCATCTTTTCCGTTTGATTACTCATTTCTTTCTCCCTTTTTTCAATCGTAAAAAAAAAAACCGAGCCCATTTTATTTTAGAAGGAGATGAAAGGGAGATAGGGATTCATAAACGTATAGGTACCTACATAGTCATCTTTTCCGTTTGATTACTCATTTCTTTCTCCCTTTTTTCAATCGTAAAAAAAAACCGAGCCCATTTTATTTTAGGAGATGAAAGGCAGATAG
Source organism: Diaphorina citri (assembly GCF_000475195.1). Taxonomy (NCBI): domain Eukaryota; kingdom Metazoa; phylum Arthropoda; class Insecta; order Hemiptera; family Psyllidae; genus Diaphorina; species Diaphorina citri. The sequence continues at coordinate 27,579 of NW_007378623.1, read as the reverse complement.
TGAGAGGGAATGAAAGAGATAGAAAAATAGTTACCCTCAGGTAACTCAATATTAAAATGAATATTGTCTTGACACACAAAACTAACCAACAAGAAGTTCACATGGACTTATAGACACGGTCCTTGAAAATTTAGTGGACATGCCAAAATTAGAGAAATGCTAGACCAGAACGGAGCTACATGTAACCCTGTGAAAGAGATAGAAAAATAGTTACCCTCAGGTAACTCAATATTAAAATGAATATTGTCTTGACACACAAAACTAACCAACAAGAAGTCCACATGGACTTATAGACACGGTCCTTGAAAATTTAGTGGACATGCCAAAATTAGAGGAAATGCTAGACCAGAACGGAGCTACATGTAACCCAAGTTTATTTGAAAAAGTTAGTTGTGAGGAAGTAACTAACTTTGTATTAAATACTATTTTAATCCCTAGCAGAGAAAAAACTGCAGTGGTCGTAAGTTTTTACTTTTTAATAATAATAATAAAAAAAAAATGCAAGTTTAAGTTTACTGTTAAAATAAAATACCATAATACCTATGCATTCGCAGACAGTCGTGGCGTATGTATAATGAGAGGCTGTACAATGTAGGTACATTTCCTTTATAGCCTTATACGGTAGGTACGTACGTTTACTTTATAGCTTTAAAGCTGTGACCACACAGTCTATGCTGTCGATCGGCAAGGTGTAGAGGTGAATCTATGACATCTATGTTGTCGAGGCAGTGTACGGTTTCAGTCGACGGCGTGGCGTTTACTCTGTGTGGACACAGCTTTAGGTCAAAACGTTAGTATCCTCTAATTCTGCTCCCCCACGCCACTGTCAGCATCCCAGGTGTATTCATATCTTCCCCATCTGTAATTAAAGTGAATACCAGTTCTGCTTTTCATAATTATTCTTTGCGCCACTGTTTGATCAAGCTTCCATTTATTTCAACGTTTTGAGTCCAAATGATACTTTGTTGGTGAAGTTAGCTTTCCAATGCAGAAGCAATGCTTACACAGTCGGACAAAGCATGCAAATTTTTCAACAAGCACTTTGGGAAAATGATGATTTTGTACATCATAGGTAGGTTGAGGGGTGTACACTTGTACAGTTTAGTTTATGTACTTATAACTATACTCGTCCTTGTGGAAGCTTATAGCTTTCAAAAATCAAACTAGGTATTCGATGTGTAGGAATCAAATTAATTTGATGAGTCCCCAATCCACATACCTAAGTTATATGTAGGACACTAGGACCATAGTTGTTATCTTTTTTTCTGTCATGGGAGAAATACAGTTGAAATTATAATTAAACAAATTAATAAAAAATATTCAAGTTGAAAGCATTTCAGTCTGTCCTCTAATCCTCTTAGTGAGCAAGTACTGCCACAATGTAGACATGATATTTACTAATGGGAACGAGAATTTCTCAGTCTGCGTTCCCTCCTAGACAACCTTAATGGAACACTATCACATCATTTCTAGTTTATAATAGGTATTTTGTCATGAAAAATTGGGGCAAATAATTTTCAATCTTCGTAATATGTACATACTATTACTGTAATGTCTAAATAATGTCTGGATGGATGACTCGGTAAGAGTGATGAAAGAGGTTTCTTTTTGTCCCACATTTCGGGATTTCGGAGGAGTCTAATAACTCCTTCAAGTAGTAAATCCGTACCTACGTGAAGAGACAAAGTTTATGATCCCTACATTTAGAACCTCATAATTTTTTTCTCTTCTCTCCACCGAAGAGACAAAGTTTATGATCCCTACATTTAGAACCTCATAATTTTTTCCTCCTCTCTCCACCAGCATCCTTATTAATATTTACAAAAGAAAGAATTTAATTAAAAGTGAAGATATAATACCAGGGAGGCCCTCAGGCCCAAAGTTAAGAACGAGGGTAATTTCCCTAAAGGCTTTCCTTAAGTATTATTTTTAACAAAGCTTTTCTTCCTTCTCCTCGTCCTACTTATCTCTATGGCTGAGTTTCCTTTGCATTTTCTCTTTTCTCTTTCTTACGTTCTTGCTTCCCCGAAGTATTATTTTTAACAAAGCTTTTCTTCCTTCTCCTCGTCCTACTTATCTCTATGGCTGAGTTTCCTTTGCATTTTCTCTTTTCTCTCTTCTCTTTCTTACGTTCTTGCTTCCCCAAATTCCGCGTTCACTTGAACAATGGCGGAATGGTGAGCTTCTTTATTATTTATCTCTCCTACCATTGCTTTGTTTCTATTGAAAGGGACTTCTGTCTGAAAACAGAAGATCTCTGTCTGCAGGAATTTGCTTCAAGGCTTTCGTGAATGAAATTCTTGGAATTCAGCAACAATAATTAAGAGAATTCAACAAGCACCATGGCTTATTTAGATTTGTTCAGAGGCCTTTGTTCAGAATACAACATTTTTCTCTCTTGTTTTTTGTTAATTAAATTTTATTATACTGATTGCTTTGTTTCTATTGAAAGGGACTTCTGTCTGAAAACAGAAGATCTCTGTCTGCAGGAATTTGCTTCAAGGCTTTCGTGAATGAACTTCTTGGAATTCAGCAACAATAATTAAGAGAATTCAACAAGCACCATGGCTTATTTAGATTTGTACAGAAGCCTTTGTTCAGAATACAACATTTTTCTCTCTTGTTTTTTGTTAATTAAATTCTACTGATGTACATAGATGTAAACATTTACAATAGGTAATGAGCTTGCCGCACGGGAACTTTTTAACAATCACTTCATTTTTAACTTTCAAAAAAGTTACCTCCATTGTTTTGAAAACTTTTTTTTTTTCGAAAAAATGGAGGGTAAAGAAATCTGTTCCCTGTACAAAGAAGGAAAAAAGATCAAATGTCAAAGGAATAAACATACAAAATCATAATAAAGTTCTAATATATAAAAATGAATGTGTGTGTCTTCGAACTTTATGCCTGGCCAAACCGCTCATCCGATTGCTATGAAACTTTGTCAACTTATGGCTTGCACTCCCGTAAAGGTTATAGGCTATTTTCCGGTTCGTTTTTGTTAAGCTACGCCGAGCAAGACCACTAAATGGATGAGTGACGTGAACGGCCATGCCTTAAGGATTTACTAGCAGAAATCCGGAGCGAAGCGACGTAGCTTATTCCTCAATTACGACCTATAGGTACCAACCCAATAATGCTTTATTGATTTTGAAATGTGTTGAATGTATTGAAGTTCATATACGTATCATGTTGTGGAAATCGGGTGCAAATCAGGTAGGTGCATTTTTAAGCATTTTCATCTTTGCTCGGCTGTCTATAGAATCACGGAAGACAGCCTCATATCTTGTTTTATTCGCCTCCTTTATTTTTCCAGCACCCATGCATTTTTAAGCATTTTCATCTTTGCTCGGCTGTCTATAGAATCACGGAAGACAGCCTCATATCTTGTTTTATTCGCCTCCTTTATTTCTCCACCACCCATTTTCTACTGTTTCTGTGCCTCCCTTACCTTTCAAGTTGAAAGCATTTCAGTCTGTCCTCTAATCCTCTTAGTGAGCAAGTACTGCCACAATGTAGACATGATATTTTTTGGTTTTTCTCAAACTGCTGTTCAGTGTTCAATTTTTTTCGAGAAAGTCATTATTAATGTTATTTGTTGTTATTTGCTGCAAAAAGGACTTTTTTAAAAAAGTTCCTATCAAGAATGTATCAAGAACGAGGTAAGAAAAAACGAAAAGATCAGTGAAAAAATTCAGTGCCATTTTCCCCTCTGAAATCAAGGTGAGAGATCATATTAAATTGAATAAGAACCATGCAATCATGTTTAAAGGAAACAGCAGGATTTGATGTGACGTCATCGCCTACGGCATACGCTCCCGTAACGATTTACCGGTATTTTTTAAATCGATTTATCTCGGGATCTAGAAGTCGTAGAAGAAAAAAAACATTAAATTGTACAAAAACCTCAAAGTAAAGGTATTTTTTATAATGTTCACCCCTAAAGCTTTTAATCGCTTCTTATTGGAATAGAAATCAATGAAGGTCCATACCAAATTTGGTGCTTTCCTGAATAAATGCAGCTTTTGGCCAAAATTGTGACGTTGGGCCACCCACTATTAGGTCAAAACGTTAGTATCCTCTAATTTTCTGCTCCCCCACGCCACTGTCAGCATCCCAGGTGTATTCATATCTTCCCCATCTGTAATTAAAGTGAATGCCAGTCTAGCTTTTCATAAGTATTCTTTGCGCCACTGTTTGATCAAGCTTCCACTTATTTCAACGTTTTGAGTCCAAATGATACTTTGTTGGTGGAGTTAACTTTTCAATGCAGAAGCAATGCTTACACAGTCGGACAAAGCACGCAAATTTTTCAACAAGCACTTTGGGAAAATGATGATTTTGTACATCATATAGGTAGGTTGAGGGGTGTACACTTGTACAGTTTAGTTTATGTACTTATAACTATACTCGTCCTCGTGGAAGCTTATAGCTTTCAAAAATCAAACTAGGTATTCGATGTGTAATAGGAATTACTTTTAAATTAATTTGATGAATCCTCAATCCACATACCTAAGTTATATGTAGGACCATAGTTGTTATCTATTTTTCTGTCATGGGAGAAATACAGTTGAAAATGCTTCCAATGTTCACATCTTGAGCTTTTCTTCAAAGTTCGTCGTGTCTGGGATGAAAGGAAAGTAAGGACATAGGGATAGCAGAGGGAAGCTGTAAGGATAACTATGGGTAGATGGTAAGGAGACTGGTTGAATGGAGCAGTTGCAAATGTGTAAAAATTATTAATAAATGATCGATTCCTATGTAAAAAGTTGTGAAAAATCCAAATCTGAGGTCAAAACTCCGAAAAAAAAAACCGTAAAAGGTTGAAAATTCAATTTTATTTTCCGTTTTCCAGTATTGATAGGCATGTAGAACCTTGTTGTTGTACTATGTACGTATAATGATAAACAGGATAACATATCATGTAGTTACATATATAACTAGATATTTAGAAGGAAGCATTTTGCAAGCACTTTGACCGATGAAGATAGTATACTATGTTTATTTTCACTGATACTTTTACATAGGAAACCATACTGGATGGTTCCGCAGAAAGGTTTCTTGCAAGGAGGGACCTTTTGTTCACATTCAAGGGCCAATTAGTATTTTAATCCTCTAATGCTCCACTGAACACTGAAGCATCAGTTCCAAACATCTGACTGGGCAAAGATTGTTTCAGTCTGACTTAGGAGCGAGAATATTGTTCATAAAATGGGGTGTAACAACTACACTATAAACGGTAGATATTTTGTTCACATTCAAGGGCCAATTAGTATTTTAATCCTCTAATGCTCCACTGAACACTGAAGCATCAGTTCCAAACATCTGACTGGGCGGGCAAAGTTTGTTTCAGTCTGACTTAGGTAGGAGCGAGAATATTGTTCATAAAATGGGGTGTAAGAACTACACTATAAACGGTAGGTGTGTCAAAACTAAAATTGAGAAATCATAGATACTAGATACATATCCATTGATATCAGGTACCATAAGCGATTGCACACTAAATACACTGTCTACGATTTCCCACAATGCAATGGTCCAAAGGCCACATATTATTACTCCAAAGCCCTACTCAAGTGAACTTTTAGAACGGGTACCCTGTATATCTATATTTCGTTACTCATCTTTTTAATCTCCTTCTTTCTTTCCCTTTTTTTCCTTCTTAAATACACTGTCTACGATTTCCCACAATGCAATGGTCCAAAGGCCACATATTATTACTCCAAAGCCCTACTCAAGTGAACTTTTAGAGCGGGTACCCTGTATATCTATATTTCGTTACTCATCTTTTTAATCTCCTTCTTTCTTTCCCTTTTTTTCCTTCGTATTTTTAGTTTGTGTTGTCTGCAGTTTTCTTTTATCTATCTCTCTTGAAATTTCATAATAACTTTGTTGATGCTGTTAAGTTTGTCTGTCTTGTCCCATTATTTTGTACGGGGAGTTTTGTCTCTTTTTTGTCTTTTTCCTATTTTGTCCAAAGTATTAAAGCAGCTGATAATAAGATTAATACAAATTCGTCTTCTTAAGAGAACGAGGGAGAGACTTATTAAAGAAAATAAGGCATAAAGTGAAATTTGCAGAAGAAAATTTTCGTAATTTTAAAGAAAATGACGGCAACATTTTTCTTCTCTTTCGAAAAATTGGATTAGGCTGGATTTGTCTTGGAGAAGAATCTTTTTACTGAGGTGACATCTCATTTAACTGTCGGTAGACGGCAACTGATGATCCTCATACGTGGGGATTCCCCATACGTATCGCGAAAAATGCAAGAAGAACTCCAGTTTTCTTCCATCTTAAAGGCCCCTCAGGGGACGCTTTTTGGGAGTAAGTTCCACAGTTCACTGAACCACTATGTAGGATTGTAAATAAGTGGAGTTTCTAAAAAACGAGACTCGATTTTTTTATACGGATTCAAATTCTGCTACAAAGAATTTCCTTGAATAGATATCTACGCAGAAAAAAATGTCCTCAGTCAAAGTTAATTGAAAATTCGAAAAAGGAGAAAATTCGAAGAGAGGGATGATGGAAAAAAAAATCTTGTCAATTTTAGATCTTTTTCCTTTTTTTTTTTCTTCAGTTTTACAGAATATAATATGTAGACCTGATCTTTCTCTCTCTCTCTTTCTCTCTCTCGCTCGCTCTCTCTTTCCCTCCCGAAACTCTCATCCCTGCTCTCTCTTTCTCTCTCTCTCCCTCTCTCTCTCCCTCCCTCCTATAAAGGAATGGCATGTAACCAAATTAAATAAAAATTGTCCTCTTTTGCTGTTAATGATGGATATTATATTGATATCGAAATTTTGATGTAACTCATGTTGGTTTATCCTGGATTTTACATTTGTCAAAGTATAGTATTTCCAACTGTCCTCACGAGGGCTCCAGAATTTGAGACAAATTCGATTAACCCGCCGAAAATTGAAAATCTTAAATGAATTCTAAATTTTGTGGTCGTATAAGCACACGTAGGTACAGACGTATACCTACGAATACTCATATAATTAATTGTTTTCCCTTTAATGGGAAAATGTTCATGTGAGTTAACTATTTATTCAGAAAAATCTGCGACATTTCAAACAAAACGAGCCAAGTTTTGCAAGTTTGTTCCCCTCCTTTTATTTCCTTATGCATATTTCATATTTTACCTATTGCGTACACAGGGGTTTATAAACTTGGCACAGAGGTTTTATAAACTTGGTCATTTTGCCTGAAAAATATATGAGTGGTGAATCTACTCACACATACTACCTACTATGCCTTTTTTAAGGATGGTGGATGTGCCAAAACTCCTGATCCCCTCAAAACTATATGTATTGTATCACCTAATCCCATTTTGTGTCCTGTTAGCCATGATGGGAAATGGGATGGATTTTTTCCTTAGTGGATGATGTGCCAAAAATTCCTGATATGTACTAGGCAGTCCAGGCACAATGTTATCAACTTTCTTTGTTGCAAGAAAGTGGAGTTTTTCCCGCCACCATGCTTTAGCTCTCAGAATCTCAGAGCTCAGGTTGAAAAGCCCTGATATGAGCTTGCCGCGCGGGAACTTTTCAACAATCACTTCATTTTTAACTTTCAAAAAAGTTACCTCCATTGTTTTGAAAACTTGTTCTGAAAAAATGGAGGGTAAAGAAATCTGTTCCCTATACAGAGAGGGAAAAAAGATCAAATGTCAAAGGAATATACATACAAAATCATAATAAAGATATATAAATATTTATTGGGAGAGGAAAGTTCTAATTACTAACTTGAAATTTGAAGTATCAACCGAGGTACTTTTACAATAGGTAGGTCGGTATTTGTACTTTCCTTCATTTCTCTCTTTCACCTTATTATGTAGCTTATTATTTATTCTTCAATTACCAGCCCAATAATGATTTACCTACCTATTGATTTTGAAAATGTGTTGAATATATTGAAGTACATACCTCATGTTGTGGAAAGGTGAAAATCGGGTACATCTTTGAGCATTTTTATCTTTGCTCGGTTGTCTATACAATCACGGAAGACAGCCTCATATCTTGTTTTATTCGCCTCCTTTATTTCTCCAGCAACCAATTTCTACTGTTCCTGTGCCTCCCTTACCTTTCAAGTTGAAAGCATTTCAGTCTGTCCTCTAATCCTCTTAGTGAGCAAGTACTGCCACAATGTAGACATGATATTTACTAATGGGAAGGAGAATTTCACAGTCTGCGTTCCCTCCTAGACAACCTTAATGGAATTGAAAATTCAATTTTTATTTTCCGTCAGAGTCCTGAACTCTGACGTCAGACTTCAGGAGATGCACAGAAACGTATGCGCACAAACATAAATTGCGCAGAAATGCATGCGCCTAAACAAATTAATGTGTTGCCTGCGAGGGAGCTTTGCTCGGGACATTTGATGTGACGTCATCGCCTACGGCATACGCTCCCGTAACGATTTACCGGTATTTTTTAAATCGATTTATCTCGGTATCTAGAAGTCGTAGAAGAAAAAGAAAAATTCCGTTGGTCCTCATTTTTCCTGCTCTATGACTTTGAAATATCACCCAAGTAAGCGCAACTGATCTATTGTTGAAATGGAGAGGGACGTTCAAATATGTACATGTTTCTACTGATGCCCTTGGTAGGTATCTTTTGTGAGGTGCACGCCCCAGTATTATTTGATAATTTCAAAGGTAAATCAAGGAACTCCCTCAGGCTCCAGAATTTGAGACAAATTCGATTAACCCGCCGAAAATTGAAAATCTTCAATGAATTCTAAATTTTGTGGTCTTATAAGCACACGTAGGTACAGACGTATACCTACGAATACTCATATAATTAATTGTTTTCCCTTTAATGGGAAAATGTTCATGTGAGGTAACTGTTCAGAAAAATCTGCGACATTTTAAACAAAACGAGTTTTGCAAGTTTCCTCCCCTCCGTTTTGCAAGTTTCCTCCCCTCCGTTTATTTCCTTATGGATATTTCATATTGTACCTATTGCGTACACAGGGGTTTATAAACTTGGCACAGAGGTTTGTAAACTAGGCCATTTTTCCTGAAAAATATATGAGTGGTAAATCTACTCACACATACTACCATGCGTTTTAACATTTTGAAGGATAGTGGATGTGCCAAAACTTCCGATCTTCCCAAAACTATATTACCTTCTCCCATTTTGTGTTATGTGAGCCATGATAGGAAATGAGATGTGCCAAAAAATCCTGATATGTACTAGGCAGTCCAGGCACAATGTTATCCTCTCATCTCTTTCCAAAGTCTTTTATATTCCAATAAAAGCTCAGAGATATTTATTTCGAGATATCCCAGGAATGAGTGAGAGGAAGATTTTATTAAGAAAGGATGAAAAATATGTTTGTCCTTGTCCTCCTCCCCCTCCTCCTCGTTCTTCTTCGAAAGAAGAAGGCCAAAAGTTGAGAAATAGCCAGCCCATTGCTTCCTCCAATTTCTTTTCCATTTTGTGCAAATGATCAGAAGTCCTGAAAGCACTGCTAAGGCCATAATATAAGGATTATAAGGCATTTTGATACCTCCCCTTCTTCGCTCGGGATTTGGTAGGAATGTCATGTGCTACAACTGTTATCTACATATTGATTCATGATTGCCATCTTCTTTATTATCAAATCTTATACTGCGTAAAATTCCTTCATTCTTCAAAGATTAGCATTCCTCAGTCCTGAATACTCATCTCTGTATGACAATTGTGACTCATCATGATTACATTTCAATATTTCAAGCGATTTCCCGTCGGTGTTTTGTGTATTTCTTGTACGAGGCCATTTTCGTGCTTTATAAAATTCCTTATAAATCCGTTCTTCATTCTTCAAAGATTAGCATTCCTCAGTCCTGAATACTCATCTCTGTATGACAATTGTGACTCATCATGATTACATTTCAATGTCAAGCGATTTCCCGTCGGTGTTTTGTGTATTTCTTGTACGAGGCCATTTTCGTGCTTTATAAAATTCCTTATAAATCTTAACATAGGTATAGCTGGTTCACAATATTCTTATCCTGTACCTATCTGTTTTATAACATGCTTATAGTTTCTCAGATCTCAGCCCATGACACTAAATCCTGTACCTATCTGTTTTATAACATGCTTATAGTTTCTCAGATCTCAGCCCATGACACTAAACGCCAGTGAGGTACTGGGTCACAAAATGTGCATTTCCGCTCTATTCTTTGTGTGTTTATTTTAATAGCCAGCCCATTGCTTCCTCCAACTTCTTTTCCATTTTGTGCAAATGATCAGAAGTCCTGAAAGCACTGCTAAGGCCATATAAGGATTATAAGGCATTTTGATACCTCCCCTTCTTCGCTCGGGATTTGGTAGGAATGACATGTGCTACAACTGTTATCTACATATTGATTCATTATTGCCATCTTCTTTATTATCAAATCTTCTACTGCGTAAAGTTCTTCATTCTTCAAAGATTAGCATTCCTCAGTCCTGAATACGCATCTCTGTATGACAATTGTGACTCATCATGATTAATTTCAATTTCAAGTGATTTCCCGTCGGTGTTTTGTGTATTTTTTGTACGAGGCCATTTTCGTGCTTTATAAAATTCCTTATAAATCTTAACATAGGTTCACAATATTCTTATCCTGTATCTGTTTTATAACATGCTTATAGTTTCTCAGATCTCAGCCCATGACACTAAACGCCATTGAGGTACTGGGTGCATTTCTGCTCTATTCTTTGTGTGTTTATTTCCCTCTTCAAGAACGGAAAACTGAGAGAGCAGACTATTGAAAAGAGTATCTTTTGTGATATTGTCGCTTCTGCAGTGGACGTATGGAAAGTCAAGTTGTCCATGTAGGGAACAGAACCTTATTCCTGTAGAAAAAGGAGAAATCCTTTAGGAAATATACACTGGGTGACAAAATTAGCCGAACGCTCGTATTTTTTGGTTTTTCTCAAACTGCTGTTCAGTGTTCAATTTTTTTTTTTTCGAGAAAGTCATTATTAATGTTATTTGTTGTTATTTGCTGCAAAAAAGGACTTTTTAAAAAAAGTTCCTATCAAGAATGTATCAAGAACGAGGTAAGAATAAACGAAAAGATCAGTGAAAAAATTCAGTGCCATTTTCCCCTCCGAAATCTGATGTGATAGTGATAGAAAGCACCCTCCTGTTTCCTTTTAAACATGATTGAATGGTTCTTATTCAATTTAATATGATCTCTCACCTTCATTTTAGAGGGGGAAATGGCACTGAATTTTTTCGCTGGTCTTTTCGTTTATTCTTACTTCGTTCTTGATACATTCTTGATAGGAACTTTTTTAAAAAAGCCCTTTTTTGCAGCAAATAACAACAAATAACATTAATAATGACTTTCTCGAAAAAAATTGAACACTGAACAGCAGTTTGAGAAAAACCAAAAAATACGAGCGTTCGGCTAATTTTGTCACCCTGTGAGAGATCATATTAAATTGAATAAGAACCATTCAATCATGTTTAAAAGGAAACAGGAGGGTGCTTTCTATCACTATCACATCATTTCTAGTTTATAATAGGTATTTTGTCATGAAAAATTGGGGCAAATAATTTTCAATCTTCGTAATATGTACATACCTACTATTACTGTAATGTCTATTCTACAATTAGAATGGAAAAAGTGTTAAATAATGTCGGGATGGATGACTCGGTAAGAGTGATGAAAGAGGTTTCTTTTTGTCCCACATTTCGGAGGAGTCTAATAACTCCTTCAAGTAGTAAATCGGTACCTACGTATACCTACTCGTATATTGACATGATTCCCTTCAATTTTTCAACTATAAAGAGTGCCTATTCACTAGGAAAGAGAAATGTTCATAATCTTTTTCTTTCTTTTCCTTCTTCTTCTTTCTTTTCCAACGACAAAAATATCTTTTCTCGAAACGAATTTCCCTCAAAAGAAGACAGCAATCAAAATCTTATTTACAATTTTATTTTTCTTCTTTTCCATACCATTCTTATTCGTGTGTAGAGTGTATTGTACAATAGGATTTCTTGTCTCTTTAAATCTCTGACAATTGTATCTTGATTGAGTTGTGGAGTTTTCCAAATTATTTCTTTCTTTTTGTCGACATCTCGTTCCCATTTTCTTTACCTTCTTTTCATAGCTTTCCCTATTTTCGCTGATCATGTTGTGTGTATGATCCAATTTATTTTGTCCGCGTGAGAGATCATATTAAATTGAATAAGAACCATTCAATCATGTTTAAAAGGAAACAGGAGGGTGCTTTCTATCACTATCACATCATTTTTCTAGTTTATAATAGGTAAGTATTTTGTCATGAAAAATCGGGGCAAATAATTTTCAATGTTCGTAATATGTTAGGTACCTACATACTATTATCTGCTTTCTATCACTATCACATCATTTTTCTAGTTTATAATAGGTAAGTATTTTGTCATGAAAAATCGGGGCAAATAATTTTCAATGTTTGTAATATGTACATACTATTACTGTAATGTCTATTCTACAATTAGAATGGAAAAAGTGTTAAATAATGTCGGGATGGATGACTCGGTAAGAGTGATGAAAGAGGTTTTTGTCCCACATTTCGGAGGAGTCTAATAACTCCTTCAAGTAGTAAATCGGTACCTACGTATACTCGTATATTGACATGATTCCCTTCAATTTTTCAACTATAAAGAGTGCCTATTCACTAGGAAAGAGAAATGTTCATAATCTTTTTCTTTCTTTTCCTTCTTCTTTTTTCTTTCTTTTCCAACGACAAAAATATCTTTTCTCGAAACGAATTTCCCTCAAAAGAAGACAGCAATCAAAATCTTATTTACAATTTTATTTTTCTTCTTTTCCATACCATTCTTATTCGTGTGTAGAGTGTATTGTACAATAGGATTTCTTGTCTCTTTAAATCTCTGACAATTGTATCTTGATTGAGTTGTGGAGTTTTCCAAATTATTTCTTTCTTTTTGTCGACATCTCGTTCCCATTTTATTTACCTTCTTTTCATAGCTTTCCCTATTTTCGCTGATCATGTTGTGTGTATGATCCAATTTATTTTGTCCATTTTCCAAATTATTTCTTTCTTTTTGTCGACATCTCGTTCCCATTTTATTTACCTTCTTTTCATAGCTTTCCCTATTTTCGCTGATCATCATGTTGTGTGTATGATCCAATTTATTTTGTCCACAGTATTTCGAGATGAGTGAGGTTTGTCCTAATGTGATTTTGCTCTTGAATACTTCATCACTAATAGAGCATTCAGAAAAGAAGGAAAGATTTTTTTTATTTTTATCGTACTTGATTTTCCCTTTTTGTTAAGATTTTTAGTTTTGTCCTCACATATTATGTCACACATCACATCAGTTTTATTCCTTTGCCCTTTGTTCAAATGAAAGACAATATTGAATCAATTTTGTCCACAGTATTTCGAGATGAGTGAGGTTTGTTCTAATGTGATTTTGCTCTTGAATACTTCATCACTAATAGAGCATTCAGAAAAGAAGGAAAGACTTTTTTTTTATCGCTTCCCTTCAAATTTTTCAACTATAAAGAGTGCCTATTCACTAGGAAAGAGAAATGTTCATAATCTTTTTCTTTCTTTTCCTTCTTCTAAGAGTGATGAAAGAGGTTTCTTTTTGTCCCACATTTCGGAGGAGTCTAATAACTCCTTCAAGTAGTAAATCGGTACCTACGTATACTCGTATACGAGTATTGACATGATTCCCTTCAATTTTTCAATTATAAAGAGTGGCCTATTCACTAGGAAAGAGAAATGTTCATAATCTTTTTCTTTCTTTTCCTTCTTCTTTCTTTTCCAACGACAATAAAGTGAAATTTGCAGAAGAAAGTTTTCGTAATTTTAAAGAAAATGACGGCAACATTTTTCTTCTCTTTCGAAAAATTGGATTAGGCTGGATTTGTCTTGGAGAAGAATCTTTTTACTGAGGTGACATCTCATTTAGCTGTCGGTAGACGGCAACTGATGATCCTCATACGTGGGGATTCCCCATACGTATCGCGAAAAATGTAAGAAGAACTCCAGTTTTCTTCCATCTTAAAGGCCCCTCAGGGGACGCTTTTTGGGAGTAAGATCCACAGTTCACTGAACCACTATGTAGAATTGTAAATAAGTGGAGTTTCTAAAAAAAGAGACTCGATTTTTTTATACGGATTCAAATTCTGCTACAAAGAATCTCCTTGAATAGATATCTACGCAGAAAAAAATGTCCTCAGTCAAAGTTATTTGAAAATTCGAAAAAGGAGAAAATTCGAAGAGAGGGATGATGGAAAAAAAAATCTTGTCAATTTTTGATCTTTTTCCTTTTTTTTCCAGCTTTACAGATTAATGTGTTGCCTGCGAGGGAGCTTTGCTCGGGACATTTGATGTGACGTCATCGCCTACGAGAGCGTATGCCATGACGTCAAAGTTCACGATTTACCGGTATTTTTTAAATCGATTTACCTCGGGATCTAGAAGTGGTAGAAGAAAAAGAAAAATTCCATTGGTCCTCACTCTCTCTCTCTCTCTCTCTCTCTCTCTCTCTCTCTCTCTCTCTCTCTCTCTCTCTCTCTCTCTCTTTCCCTCTCTCTTTCCCTCCCGAAACTCTCATCCCTGCTCTCTCTTTCTTTCTCTCTCTCTCTTCCTCCTATAAAGGAATGGCATGTAACCAAATTAAATAAAAATTGTCCTCTTTTGCTGTTAATGATGAATATTATATTGATATTAAAATTTTGATGTAACTCATGTTGGTTTATCCTGGATTTTACATTTGTCAAAGTATAGTATTTCTCCCCTTAATGGCTGTTCTAAAATTTGAGTTTCTAGGTTCTAGAAGACTGTCTTTTTCTCTGAATTTTCTTATGTAAAGTTTCAAGATGAAAGACACTCTTTTCTGGAATTTCAACTGGGATCATATTCTTCGAAGCAGTGCGGACTCTGCAATCCAGCATACTCAGAAAAGAACACTCAAACTTTTGCTTTTGATTGCCATTTCCGTATCGCCTGCTTTTTGCTTCACGAGAAGTTCAAGGTCTCATTTCTCATTTTTTTTGGTAAAGCAGAGCTTTTTCACAACTTTAGTGGATATCACACATTAATATGTGCCTCTTTTGCAATCAATTTCCATATTTCAATAATCTTTTTACACTGTAATGCTGCCACTGGTCGCTACTCGATTAAAGTAGCTACTCAACTGTCCTCACGAGGCTGAGTGTACCCCGAACTCCAAGCACAGAACCAAAAAGATATCTCCCTCCCCCCTCCCCCTCATAGTCATTCTAAATCATTTTTCTTTTTTTTTTTACCCTGTTTAGACCGTCAATTGTCAAAAATCTCTTTTGTGTTTGTGGCCAATTTTTAAAACGTGTTTAATTATATGGTTCGGTTTGAATCCGAACCCGCGCCCTCTCATTTACAAGGCGAGATGCAAGTACCCCCCTCCCCCTCATAGTCATTCTAAATCATTTTTCTTTTTTTTTACCCTGTTTAGACTGTCAATTCTCAAAAATCTCTTTTGTGGCCAATTTTAAAACGTGTTTAATTATATGGTTCGGTTTGAATCTGAACCCGCGCCCTCTCATTTACAAGGCGAGATGCAAGTTACCATCCTAAATTCCTACAGCCTTACCTCCTGAGCTCCTAAATTCCTAGTCCTGCAATTCCTATATCCTTTGAAAATACCCAAGCATGAAAGGAACCCTATTAGCTTGAAAATAGCCTTTTAAAATGCCAAAAGAGTAGAGGAAGTCGGATTTATATTTCATTCTTGATGTTCATGTTCGACCATAACAATCTTCATCAATATAATGTTAAGATAACTCCTTCCTCTCTCAGAAAACGCTCACATTGCTTTCTCTCTTTTTTCCAAGAGGTTTGATAGTAGGAACTGTAACTGCTAAGGTCCTTATCGTTCCGAAAGCGAAGATAGAAGGAAGACAGGATAGGAGAAAGCCAGGCGATCCAAGAACGAAACTCATTCGTTCAGGATAAAATCCGCTCCAGGCGAGAATATGTTCATGTTCGACCATAACAATCTTCATCAATATAATGTTAAGATAACTCCTTCCCCTCTCAGAAAACGCTCACATTGCTTTCTCTCTTTTTTCCAAGAGGTTTGATAGTAGAAACTGTAACTGCTAAGGTCCTTATCGTTCCGAAAGCGAAGAGAGAAGGAAGACAGGATAGGAGAAAGCCAGGCGATCCAAGAACGAAACTCATCTGTTCAGGATAAAATCCGCTCCGGGCGAGAATCGAATCCGCGGCCTAGCGCTTGCAAAGCAGACGCGCTACCAACCAAGTTAACTAGGATATAATAATTATACTTATGTACACTAAGAGCGTTTCCAATTAATCAATTTGAATTAGCAATTAGGTTTACCTTACCATACTACAACTCACCTAATACTGATAGCATTTGGACTCTTTCCGTCAATATTTCCTCGATTGTGGAAAGAAAGCACCACTTGAATTTTACAGAGAGAGCGAGCAAAAACTTCACATTACAAAATAATGTTATTTTTTATAACTCGTAGGCACTAGCGTAAAATTTAATGAAACGAAAATGTTCTCTCTCTCCTAAACATTACAGCTCGGATGAAGTATTATGTCCCGTCAGAAATGATTAACTGCGAGATAAACGCACCGGAGTTTTTATCCTCTTCCCTCTTTGTTCACTTTCTATTACCTACATTAGTTGTTACAGCGCACACAAAAAGCCCACTCCGAGGCTTAGGTGTAGGGGCAAACAGCCCTAAAGAATGGGTTAAGCTTCTACGAATTGGCATAGGACAAGGGAAATCTACATTACGTATGGGGGAAACTACACTATGCAATGGGAAAGTCTTGGAGTCGGTCCAAATTTTCAAAATCCGGAATCAAGTAGAAATATCCGTTTTGTGGGGTCTCCTTGGTTCAAAAAAGTGATTTTCAATTTAATGGTTCATTTGATTCATGGATGAGTAAGTATATTTCATGAAAATCGGACGGTCACCCGTCCAAATAGTAACCACAGACAACGTTGCTTAACCCTTTACCTTGCAGACGATGATGACGAAAAATGGCTAATATTAACTTTTTGTTGTCTGTGAAATGTAGGTCTGTAATAAAAAGTTGTGTGGTGTTCACGCCAGATTTTTTGCCCGAACCTTCGCTTTGTGCCACACATTTCCTCACCCGCTCTACCTTTTCTTAACTAAGTAACTTATCTTTAATCAACACATCGTCAAAACCCCGAAACGTTTTGTCTTCGTTCTTCTTTTCTCTCCGATCTTTTTTCAAGGATGAAAAAAAAAAAATGTTCTGGCTTAAGATTTCAATACCCAGAACCCAGCCTAGTTAGCTAGGAAAGTAGCGTGCCTGATAAGCGCTAGGTCCCGGGTTCGTTTCCCGGCCGGGGCGAAATTTAACCTGAACATTTAAGGTTCGTTCTCGGCTTGACTGGCTTTCTCCTGTCCTGCCCTCCTTTTCTCTTCATCTAATAATGTAATAGACTGATAAGGTACCATATATTCCATTCTAAGCTTCGGACGTGATCTAAGGGCTTAAGATTTCAATACCCAGAGCCCAGCCTAGTTAGCCAGGAAAGTAGCGTGCCTGATAAGCGCTAGGTCCCGGGTTCGTTTCCCGCCCGGGGCGAAATTTAACCTGAACAATTAAGGTTCGTTCTCGGCTTGACTGGCTTTCTCCTGTCCTGTCCTCCTTTTCTCTTCAATTTCAGGACGATAACGGAGCCTTGACTGGCTTTCTCCTGTCCTGTCCTCCTTTTCTCTTCAATTTCAGGACGATAACGGAGCTCCGTTGTTACAGTAAACTGTAGGTACCTAGTCCTGCAACTTTGAGTTCTATTTTCGGGGTGGAAAATGTGTGAAAGTTAGAACCGGAATGAAATATATTATTCACAAGGTAAATAGAAACTTTTTCTAAGTTCAGAAAGTGCACTGGATTTGAACTTTGGGGGCCCCTGAGAAAACTTTCAAGTAGGTACATTGAATGATAAAGAGGAGAAATTACTTGAAAACGAAATTGTATGAACGCCTGACATCTCTCTTGAGTATGCAATGCGGCAGGCAGTTGAAGTACTAGGAGGGACAGTGGGGAATGGGGATATATTATTTAGGTACATCCCTTATTGCTAAGGCGTAGGTACCTACTATAATGTAGATAATCTCCAGAACCACAACACCTAGAAAGCTGAAATTTGGTAAGAATATTCCTTTTATGGTCTAGTTAGGCATAAAAACTAAAATTGTTTCTGCCATTTATTTGCCGGTTGTCTGGGAATAGATTTTCAAGAGATTTGATAGAAGGACCTGTAACTGCTAAGGTCTTATCGTCCCAAAAGCGAAGAGAGAAGGAAGACAGGATAGAAATCCAGCCGTTCCAAAAACCAATAGATATTATCATAGCTGAGCTCTGTTGTTGGAGTACTCGTACTTTTCTTTCAACCTTCACTATTGAAACTGAATTCTACTTCAGTTATTGGCAACCACATACCTACATTCCCTATTGAAGCAAGTTCTAACTTTCACACATTTTCCACCCCGAAAATAGAACTCAAAGTTGCAGGACTAGGTACCTACAGTTTACTGTAACTGCTAAGGTCCTTATCGTTCCGAAAGCGAAGATAGAAGGAAGACAGGATAGGAGAAAGCCAGGCGATCCAAGAACGAAACTCATTCGTTCAGGATAAAATCCGCTCCAGGCGAGAATCGAATCCGCGGCCTAGCGCTTGCAAAGCAGACGCGCTACCAACCAAGTTAACTAGGATATGATTCTACTTATGTACATTAAGAGCGTTTCCAATTAATCAATTAGAAATTTGAATTAGCAATTAGGTTTACCTTATTACCATACTACAACTCACTTAATACTGATAGCATTTGGAATCTTTCCGTCAATATTTCCTCAATTGTGGAAAGAAAGCACCACTTGAATTTTACAGAGAGAGCGAGCAAAAACTTCACATTACAAAATAATATTATTTTTTATAACTCGTAGGCACTAGCGAGAATGAGGTGAAGGGAGAGGGTAATCACATGGATGATAAAAAAAGGGGAAGAAATCAAAATATTTTGAACCGGATCCAAAAAACAAAAGAATATCCCTCCCCAGAGATCCCTTACAAGAGATAGTCGATCCTTACTCATTAATCCCCACAAGGCATAGATTAGATCGACAGCTCTCTTGGTTCCCCGCCATTTTTTCTTTCGGGGGAGGGGGAAGATGGACTTTTTATTGGAAGATCACCAATGGGCGAGGCTATTGCCTTGAGCTTCTTTTTTTTCGATAGCGGATAATGAACCCATTTAGTACTTGGATAATTTAAACTCGTCATGTAGTTATGTAACTAAATCCCTATTAGTATCTATAGTTTAGGCAGAATGATAAAAATTCATAATGCAGAGTCGCAGTACCTTGGAGCTTGATTTAGGATCAGGAAGAAGGAGCTCTTAATTTCATTAAGAGAGCCCATGTAAGGAGACAATCAAAGAGAAAACAAACCAATAACAAAGAACAATTAGATGCACAACTTCAGAAAGAACATATTGTTGTTGAAAGGGTTAAAAGAAGCTATAATGATAGTTATTTTTCATATTGTAATAAAATTTATCTGTTTTGCTACAATAGTGTTCTACAAGAAACTTAGTCTCTTTTAACGCCAAATCGATATCTACTTATAATATTACCCTGGAATAGCGGATAATGAACCCATTTAGTACTTGGATAATTTAAACTCGTCATGTAGTTATGTAACTAAATCCCTATTAGTATCTATAGTTTTGGCAGAATGATAAAAATTCATAATGCAGAGTCGCAGAACCTTGGACCTTGATTTAGGATCAGGAAGAAGGAACTCTTAATTTTAACAAGAGAGCCCATGAAAGGAGACAATCAAAGAGAAAACAAACCAATAACTCAGAATAAGAACAATTCGATGCATAATTTCAGAAAGAACATGTTGGTGTTGAAAGGGTTAAAAGGAGCTATAATGATAGTCATTTTTCATATTGTAATAAAATTTATCTGTTTTGCTACAATAGTGTTCTACTATACAAGAAACTTAGTTTCTTTTAACGCCAAATCGATATCTACTTATAATATTACTCTGGAAAATGTAGAAAACTGAGTCAAACTAGTGCAAAGTGCAAACTATAAGTAATCGAGGAACTCTTCTTGTACTTCAAAGGTCGTAAGTTCGACTTTTCGGGCTTGGTGCTTAGATTTTGGACTTCTCGAAGAAGATGAAGAAGGAAAAGAAGAAGTGCAAAGTCACAATCTACCTAGGTTTGTGGACAGGAGAGTCATCTAGGATTAAACTTGAGTTGCCTACACAACACATGGTGTTCTAAAGTTGTTCTGGTGTTCTATAAATGTTCTAAAGTTGTTCTGGTGTTCTATAAATGTTCTAAAGTTGTTCTGGTGTTCTATAAATGTTCTAAAGTTATTCTGCTGGTGTTCTATAAATGTTCCAAAGTTGTTCTGGTGTTCTATAAATGTCCTATAGTTGTTCTGGTGTTCTATAAATGTTCTATAGTTGACAAAGACAAAAGAAGTCCGAGAGTACACGTGCTGTATTCGAAAAACTCTGCAGGCTATAGAAAGTAGGGTACCTACTTTATAATCGTATCATCTAAACTTTATAATCAAATCTATTGTAAAAGAGATCTCTAATGTGAAAAGAAAAAAAAATGGAGTAGGTACTTTGAAATTGAAAAAAGTAAAGTTGTAATGCGTTGTTCACTTATCCTAACCCTTTGACTCTGAACACATGATGTATCGTATCCCCTAGCAACATCGTATCTACTGACATTTTCACGAGAGAAAAATTGATCACACAAGTCACATTACAGAAAACTTTGATATTTAATAACTATCTCATACTGTAGATGTGTAGATTATAGGTAATATTCAAGACAAAAAACCTACCTATACCAGAATTCCTACAGCTTTCTTTTCTCTCTCTCTCTTTTCTTCTTCTTTCTCCTCCTCCCCCTCCCTTCTTCTTCGTCTATGTCTCCTGATTTTTTTTTCGTTCTCTGAAAGTTTTACGTACAGAAAAAGAACAGGGACCCAACAACTTTGGTTTTTCTGTTTTTCGCTGATTCTTTGTTCACTTTGGCAACTTTGTCCTCGGACTTCCAGAATTCCGACAGCCCTCTATCTTTCTCTCTCTATTTCTCCCCCTTCTTTCACAGTCTCTTTTTATCTCTCCCTCTTCTCCTCTTTTCCCCCTCTCTCCCTCTCCCTCCCACTCATCGCTCACCCCATTGGCAACTTTGTCCTCGGACTTCCAGAATTCCGACAGCCCTCGCTCCCTTTATCTTTCTCTCTCTATTTCTCCCCCTTCTTTCACACAGTCTCTTTTTATCTCTCCCTCTTCTCCTCTTTTCCCCCTCTCTCCCTCTCCCTCCCACTCATCGCTCACCCCTAATCTCTTTCTCAGGGACTCAAAGGTGAGTAACAGCAAGTTCAATAGATTTTTCCCAACAAAAGCGTTCTTTACTTTCTTATTGTTCTCGACTAGAAAGTTTCCTGTCTCTCCCTCCTCCGGGGTATAATAAAAGATATGCTCAGGGCCGTAGACAGGCTTACAGGGCCCCCGGGGGTCCAAGAAAGGGGCCCCTCCTAGCAACAATTTACAAACAAGTATAATAGGGGTTGAGTGGATTGGAACACATCACATGCCTTGAGGCTTCAGGCACACTCCATTTGTCAAGGGTCTAGGACAGTCTAGGTTTACCTTGCCATTTACATCAATTTAATTTAAACAGTTGTGGATTTCATAGCACCAATATATATTTTCAGGTCTTAGAAGGCCTGTTCAGCTGACGGCCTGTCAAGTTCCATTTGTTTATTAGGCTTTACAGTGCTAGCCAACAAGCTGTTAGGGGCTAAAAAGCATATTGGTGAAATACCCTTAAAAAAAAAAAAAAAAAACTGTTGAAGCAGGTGAAACAGTTGACCTCAGCAACAACGTGTTACATCGAGGATATGTGAACACAAAAACCGAGGGGGGGTGCTAAATACACACAGAAAGAAAAGGAAGCTGAAAACGCTGAAACCCAACGTTAAAATTTAATGAAACGAAAATGTTCTCTCTCTCTCCTAAACATTACAGCTCGGATGAAGTATTATGTCCCGTCAGAAATGATTAACTGCCAGATAAACGCACCGGGGTTTTTATCCTCTTCCCTCTTTGTTCACTTTCTATTACCTACATTAGTTGGTACAGCGCACATAAAAAGCCCACTCCATACACAAAAAGCCCTCTTAGAGGCTTAGGTGTAGGGGCAAACAGCCCTTAAGAATGGGTTAAGTTTCTACGAATCTCCCTACAATGATTAACTGCCAGATAAACGCACCGGGGTTTTTATCCTCTTCCCTCTTTGTTCACTTTCTATTACCTACATTAGTTGGTACAGCGGACATAAAAAGCCCACTCCATACACAAAAAGCCCACTCCATACACAAAAACTACTTAGCGGCTTAGGTGTTGGGGCAAACAGCCCTTAAGAATGGGTTAAGTTTCTACGAATCTACCTACATTACGTATGGCGTATGGGGGAAACTACACTATGCAATGGGAAAGTCTTGGAGTCGGTCCAAATTTTCAAAATCCGGAATCAAGTGGAAATATCCGTTTTGTGGGGTCCCCTTGGTTCAAAGAAGTGATTTGCAATCTATGGTTAATGGGTGAGTAGGTATTTCATAAAAGCGGACGGTCACCGGTCCAAGTAGCAACCTCAGTCAACGTTGTTCAACCCTTTACCTTGTAAACGATGAGACCGAAGAATGGGTACTTCTTTTGTAGTCTGTAGGTACCCAATATGTACCCAGTTCGGTGTGAAATGTACCTATGTATGTAACAGAAAGTCGTGTGATGTTCACGCCAGATTTTTTGCCCGAACCTTCATTCAAAGAAGTGATTTGCAATCTATGGTTAATGGGTGAGTAGGTATTTCATAAAAGCGGACGGTCACCGGTCCAAGTAGCAACCTCAGCCAACGTTGTTTGACCCTTTAACTTGTAAACGATGAGACCGAAAAATGGGTACTTCTTTAGTAGTCTGTACCCAATATGTACCCAGTTCCGTGTGAAATGTACCTATGTATGTACCCGCTCTACCTTTTCTTAACTAAGTAACTTAGAAATGTACCTATGTATAAGTAATAGAAAGTCGTGTAATGTTCACACCAGATTTTTTGCCCGAACCTTCGCTTCGTGCCACACATTTCCTCACCCGCTCTACCTTTTCTTAACTAAGTAACTTATCTTTAATCAACACATCGTCAAAACCCCGAAACGTTTTGTCTTCTGTCTTCTTTTCTCTCCGATCTTTTTTCAAGGATGAAAAAAAAAATGTTCTGAAGGAGATGAAAAGGGGAAGAGAAGAAGCAGGAGAAGAGGAGAAGGAGGATGAGAAGGAGTAGAGAAGACGGGAGAAGGAGATGAAAAGGGGAAGAGAAGAAGGAGGAGAAGAGGAGAAGGAGGATGAGAAGGAGTAGAGAAGACGGGAGAAGGAGATGAAAAGGGGAAGAGAAGAAGGAGGAGAAGAGGAAAAGGAGGATGAGAAGGAGTAGGAGAAGACGGAAAAGCTTACGACATCGACAGGTAGATGATATTCCTTTTGAAAAAGGATGTACCAAGGCTCTAGGGCTTCTTTTATACTGACGATCTTGAAAGAAGAAGATTTCCTCACCCGCTCTACCTTTTCTTAACTAAGTAACTTATCTTTAATCAACACATCGTCAAAACCCCGAAACGTTTTGTCTTCTGTTTTCTTTTCTCTCCGATCTTTTTTCAAGGATGAAAAAAAAATGTTCTGAAGGAGATGAAAAGGGGAAGAGAAGAAGGAGGAGAAGGAGGATGAGAAGACGGAAAATGTTACGACATCGACAGGTAGATGATATTCCTTTTGAAAAAGGATGTACCAAGGCTCTAGGGTTTCCTTTATAGTTTGACAGGAGAGTCATCTAGGATTAAACTTGAGTTACCTACACAACACATGGTGTTCTAAAGTTGTTCTGGTGTTCTATAAATGTTCTAAAGTTGTTCTCGTGTTCTACTTCTACAAATGTTTTAAAGTTGTTCTGGTGTTCTATAAATATTCTAAAGTTATTCTGCTGGTGTTCTATAAATGTTCTAAAGTTGACAAAGACAAAGGAAGTCCGTGAGTACACGTGCTGTATTTAAAAAACTCTGCAGGCTATAGAAAGTAGGGTACCTATAAGTTACTCTATGTATACGTACCTATTATCTGAACTTTATAATCAAATCTATTGTAAAAGAGATCTCTAATGTGAAAAAAAAAGAAAAAAAAAAGGAGTAGGTAGGTACTTTGAAGTTGAATAAAGTACCTAAAGTTGTAATGCGTTGTTCACTTATCTTAACCCTTTGACTCTGAAAACATGATGTACCTATCGTATCCCCTCGCAACATCGTATGTACTGACATTTTCACGAGGGAAAAATTAATCACACAAGTCACATTACAGAAAACTTTGATATTTAATCACTATCTCATACTGTAGATTATGATTATAGGTAATATTCAAGACAAAAAAAGGAATGTATGAAGTTCACAAGGGAGGCAAATTCTATTTTAAATAAAGCACATCCGAGGCATGAAGCCCATTAGAATGCTCATATTGTACATAGTGGTGCCATTAGGCACACGTAGCGTGAACCCTTGGATTTTATTCATTTTGCACTAATACCCTTTCTGCATTGAAAGAGTACCTATCTCCCGTAGAGAGGCAAATTCTATTTTAAATAAAGCACATCCAAGGCATGAAGCCCATTAGAATGCTCATATTGTACATAGTGGTGCCATTAGACACACATAGCGTGAACCCTTGGATTTTATTCATTTTGCACTAATACCCTTTCTGCATTGAAAGAGTACCTATCTCCCAGTATGTACGCATTTCCATTAAAATTGCCTTCTCGGAAAGCAAATATTACAGTTTCCATTCTGCGCTCTGTGCCCATTTGCAGTTAAAATGGGAAGATCTCTTTTTATTTGCTTTTTTTGCCGTGGAGGGAACTTTTAACTTTTATATTTCCCGCGAGTAGTTCCTGTTTTCATACAGCTGTTAAGATTTTCCTGTAGACAGTAGGTAGGTACTTTATGTAATCACTGCAAAACCCCATGTGGGTATCCGCGTACCTTTAGGTGGCAATGATAATGTCCTTTGGGGACATGTGGACAATCCTCTCCTCCTCTTCTTCTCCTCCTCCTCCTTCGTTTCGTATATTAAGGACTAGGTATACCCTTAGTCCTTGATATGATAAATATGTCATTGGAGAACCATGTCCTCAGGTTCTTCAGCCATGAACATCCTTATCCTTATTCTTAGAGGACCTGTTTTAGGTTTGAGAATTTGGAATATTCTGTTTTAGGTTTGAGAGTTTGAGAATTTTTTAGCCTTTAGGAGCTTTTTTTTCAACATAATGTCATTGGAGAACCATGTCCTCAGGTTCTTCAGCCATGGACATCCTTATTCTTAGAGGACCTGTTTTAGGTTTGAGAATTTGGAATACCTATTCTGTTTTAGGTTTGAGAGTTTGAGAATTTTTTAGCCTTTAGGAGCTTGTCATTGGAGAACCATGTCCTCAGGTTCTTCAGCCATGGACATCCTTATTCTTAGAGGACCTGTTTTAGGTTTGAGAATTTGGAATATTCTGTTTTAGGTTTGAGAATTTTTTAGCCTTTAGGAGCTTTTTTTTCAACATATAAAAATGGCAAAGCGAGAGTAGCATAGTCAGCCGCGGTTTCATAAATTCACAGTTTTGTTTTGAGTTCATTGATTTATTCCATCACGCTCATTCCCATGTGTAAGGGTGTGAGTGTGTAGGTATTTCATGTTTCAATTTCCTTTGCATGAAACACTAAACTTGTCTTTGGTAAAATATGGTATGTGTGGAGTACCGAGGTATATTTATGTGTTTTAGTATAGAACCATGTGTAAGGGTGTGAGTGTGTAGGTATTTCATGTTTCAATTTCCTTTGCATGAAACACTAAACTTGTCTTTGGTAAAATATAGAATGTGTGGAGTACCGCGGTATATTTATGTGTTTTAGTATAGAAAATACATAGGTATGTAGGTACTTATGATTTATTACCTTGTAGGTACCTATGACTGTTGTTATTGATGTATGACTTATAAGATGCTATACCTAGTTTTATAAATAAATAAAAAAAAAACAACTGCAAGTCATGAAGAGGTTTGTACAAACAGAGTGTAACAGCCGTAGAAAGGTTTTATATTTTTTTATGTCTACAATAAAAAAGTATAAAAAAATCATGTACAGAAAAAGCTGATTGCAGGCCTGCAGATTGAAGTCAACATACAGCAGGCGTCATCAGCAACTCAGCAGTATGAAATAAAAATTTCAATTTCACTTCACTTAATAGTCGTTTTAAAAGTGGAATAAAAGGATCCAAGTATAGTGCACAGTGCACAGAGAACCCTGTCCATTCAGTGTTCAATTTTTAGATAGAATTGATTAATTAAAAATAAGAATGGAAATTGAATCATCAACTGGAAATCGTGAAGTGGAACACACTACTTGATATTATTACAACATTTAATATGATGATGTTCGCATCACATAAATTTATAATATCAGTCTAGTTGTTGTGGAAAAGTCTAACCGTGTGGGAAGGTTTTCATCAGGAATAGCAGCAAGAACACCATTTCCAGCAAGTATAAAACGTATAGATACCCCCCAGTTCATCTCGGTTACAACATTTAAAATGTTGATGTTCGCATCATCATATAAATTTATATCAGTCTAGTTGTTGTGGAAAAGTCTAACCGTGTGGGAAGGTTTCCATCAGTTCACCAGGAATATAGCAGCAAGAACACCATTACCAGCAAGTATAAAACGTATAGATACCTCCCAGTTCATCTCGAAACTTAATGAAACCGTCTGTATTTAAACCTTTTACTCTGACTATAAAAAAAGTATAATGGAAAACATTTGAAAGCGTCTTTTCTCCCCTCCAACACCGGTAGAGAGGCAAATTCTATTTTAAATAAAGCACATCCAAGGCATGAAGCCCATTAGAATGCTCATATTGTACATAGTGGTGCCATTAGGCACACATAGCGTGAACCCTTGGATTTAATTCATTTTGCACTAATACCCTTTCTGCATTGGAAGAGTACCTATCTCCGTCATATTGTACATAGTGGTGCCATTAGGCACACATAGCGTGAACCCTTGGATTTAATTCATTTTGCACTAATACCCTTTCTGCATTGGTAATACCTATCTCTCAGGGTGTACGCATTTCCATTAAAATTGCCTTCTCGGAAAGCAAATATTACAGTTTCCATTCTGCGCTCTGTGCCCATTTGCAGTTAAAATGGGAAGATCTCTTTTTATTTGCTTTTTTTTTGCCGTGCAGGGAACTTTCAACTTTTATATTTCCCGTGAGTAGTTCCTGTTTTCATACAGCTGTTAATGTAATCACTGCAAACCCCATATATGGGTACCTGATGAGTAGGTACCTTTAGGTGGCAATGATAATGTCCTTTGGGGACATGTGGTCAATCCTCTCCTCTTCTTCTTCTTCTTCTTCTTCTTCTTCTTCTTCTTCTTCTTCTCCTCCTCCTCCTCCTTCGTTTTG
>NW_007378622.1:90123-95759 GCF_000475195.1 Diaphorina citri | reverse complement strand
CATCCATTATCCACGAGTGAAATTAAAACTCCCCTAAGTAGAAAGATGTGCCACTCCCAACCTCCCTCTATTCCTCTTCCCTCCTCTCTTTCCCTCCCTTTCTCCTTTCCAATATCATCCTCCCCCCTTCTCTCTCTTGTTTCTCCTTCTTCCTTACTTTTCTCTCTGTCCTTCCTCCTTTTGTGTTTTTTCCCTCTCCCTCTACCCCCCTCTCTCTTTCTTCTCCCTTCCTCACTATAATTCCCTCCCTCCTGTTTTTAATGGAAATCTGTTATGCATTATATCTTGTTTAGAAAGTTACCTCTCCCTCTCGGTTAAGTTTTCAACACCGTGACCTAGATCCTTACATGGAGTAGTTCATTAATAGCCCATACCTTGTCAGGGTAGTGGTTAGGGTACAAATGTGGCACTACATTACCTGATGGGGAGAATTGATTGCAATACTCTTACGTACTGCAAGAATGGGTCGTCGTAGAATCTCCTGTAAAAGTCATCAAAAGTAAGTTTGGTTATTCTTTTGCATTGAAAGTTGTCAAAGTGATCGAGTGACAAATTTACCTGGACTAATACAATAAAATGAACCAATAAATCACAGGAAATGCATTACGTAAACCGTTTGAAACACTGATTTATGTACAGTGGAAGTGTTTTAATAAAATTTAGTTCCCCATAGTTTATTCACGTCTTGTCTTGTGCTATAGTTACGCCTTGTACTTTACTTTATTTCTTTATTTACGCCATGTGTTGCAATATTACGTTACGCACACCATCATTTAACTTTCCTTTCGCTTTTATTTATGATCCACATTTATCTCCTTCTCTTCCTTACGTTTTTCATTGTACTACTCCCCTCTCTTCCTCTTTTAAATACTTTATTTCTTTATTTACGCCATGTGTTGCAATATTACGTTACGCACACCATCATTTAACTTTCCTTTCGCTTTTATTTATGATCCGCATTTATCTCCTTCTCTTCCTTACGTTTTTCATTGTACTACTCCCCTCTCTTCCTCTTTTAACCTCTATTCTTCGTCTTCTTTTTCTCCCTTCTCCTTCTTTGTCTCCGTTCTCCTTTTTCTTCCCTCGTTCCTCCTCCTACTTTTCGTTCTTCCCCTCTTCCTCCTCCTTCTGTTGTTCCTTCTTCGTTCCTTCCTTCTCTTTCACCATCATCCTCTACCTCTTTCTCCTCCCCTCTCTTGCTTCTCCATTTCCTCATCTTTTTCATCTTCCTCCTGTTGCTGCATATTCTTCTCCGTTTTACCCTTTCTCCATTCTCATTCTTTATGGTTCTCATTTTATTACTCTTGGCGTTCAATTCTTTTTCACCTATCCGTCCTTTCTTCTTTCCTTTCCTCTATTG
The DNA here is from genome assembly GCF_000475195.1 of Diaphorina citri. NCBI lineage: Eukaryota > Metazoa > Arthropoda > Insecta > Hemiptera > Psyllidae > Diaphorina > Diaphorina citri. The sequence goes on along the minus strand of NW_007378622.1, from coordinate 94,399 downwards.
TTTTACTTTTTTATTCTTCACTTATCCCTTATTCTATTTCACTGTTGCTGCATATTCTTCTCCGTTTTACCCTTTCTCCATTCTCATTCTTTATGGTTCTCATTTTATTACTCTTGGCGTTCAATTCTTGTTCACCTATCCGTCTTTTCTTCTTTCCTTTCCTCTATTGTTTTACTTTTTTATTCTTCACTTATCCCTTATTCCATTTCCTCTTGCGCCTCCTATTCCTCTGTAAACCCTTCTCCACTTGTTCTCATTATTCATTTTGGCAATTTCATTCTTTTCATACCTTTTATTTCTCTTTCTTTCTCATTCTTTTTTTTTCTCTTGATCCTTCTTCCTCCTTTTCCACTTTCTCGTTCTCGCCCTCTCCTTTCCTTTCTTTCTTCAAGTTCTCCTCCTTCTCCTCTTTCTCATTCTCTCGTTCCTTCCTGGTTTCCCCTCCTCCCTTTTCTTCCTTTGTTCCTTCCCTCTCCTTCTTTTTCTTCAAGTCCTCCTTCTCTTCCTCTTTCTCATTCTCTCGTTCCTTCCTGGTTTCCCCTCCTCCCTTTTCTTCCTTTGTTCCTTCCCTCTCCTTCTCCTCCTCCTCCGCATTCTGTTGTTTTCTCCCTCCTCCCATTCTTTTCCCTTCCTCCTTCTCCTCCACATTCTGTTTATTCTTTATGATCCTCATTCCCATTTCTTATTACAATGTTTCAAGTTTTATCACGTAATCACGTAAGAGGGTAATGTATGTTTTTGCTCCCGTACACATGTGTGTGTGTTTCGTATCCGGATTTCAGTTTCTCTTATTGTTTTAACTGCAATCTTGTTGGAGGATTTGTTTAGACAAGCGTGCTCAAACAATATTACGATAAATGATCTCTGAAACTTTACCTTCAACGGGTTCAACTCTTTACTGGTGAAGGGTTGTGTGCCTTGGAAATTCTTGGAAATTTTAACTTAAAACTGCATTGTTGATTACGTGATAAAACTTGAAACATTGTAATAAGAAATGGGAATGAGGATCATAAAGAATAAACAGAATGTGGAGGAGAAGGAGGAAAAGGGAAAAGAATGGGAGGAGGGAGAAAACAACAGAATGCGGAGGAGGAGAAGAAGGAAGGAACAAAGGAAGAAAAGGGAGGAGGGGAAACCAGGAAGGAACGAGAGAATGAGAAAGAGGAAGAGAAGGAGGAGAACTTGAAGAAAGAAAGGAAAGAAAGAGAGGGAGAGAACGAGAAAGTGGAAAAGGAGGAAGAAGGATTAAGAGAAAAAAAAAGAATGAGAAAGAAAGAGAAATGTAGCATTTTAGGGTGAACATGTTCCATGTAGTTTGGAAAAGTGAGAAAATCTTTGGGAAATGTTCTCGAGATTAATCAGTCCCAGGAGCTCAGAAGTAGAACGTAAAGGCGTGTCCAAACATGTGTAGACACACGTTTAGGATTTTCGTTTTCTGAAGTTTTCTTTTGGGGCCTTTTGAAGGAATCCCCAAACCTCCAGTGCTCTTTTTTTGTCTGATTGAGGTCCACACAGTTCACTAAGCTACAATGGTTATTGACACTGACCCAACCTTTTCTTCTTCTCCTCGCTTGGTCGCGGGTTCGATTCCCGCCTGGGCGAACTTTGTCCTAAACAGATAGGTATCGTTCTCGGACCGGCCGGGACGATAAGACCCCGGTAGTTACAGTTCTCTCTACCAAACCTCTTGAAGTTCTCCTCGCCAACTTTTCTTCTTCCTTTTCAATGAAGGCATTATTAAATTACTGTCGCCAAATCAGCACATATCCATTAAAAAAAGAAAAGAAGATTTTGACAATGGAAAATCAAAACAAAAGCTGACACCACCGCGAACATATCAGAGGCAGACATGGCACCACTGTGGAAAAAGAGGTACACATGGCACCACTGTGGACAAATCTGACACCACCGCGAACATTTCAAAGGTAGAAATGGCACCACTGTGGAATCGTGAAATATTTGTCGCTCTTACAAATCTGACACCACCGCGAACATTTCAGAGGTAGAAATGGCACCACTGTGGAATCGTGAAATATTTGTCGCTCTATTGACGTTGTTAATATTCTATTAGATAAAGTGGGTGACAAGGAAGTGAAGGAATACAAACAAATGGAGAGCGAAAGAAACTGTGCTATTGACTTTGAGTGTAAATTTATGTAGAATAGAATAGAATGGAGGTACCTGAGAGTAGAATGTATACGTAGAAATTGTAGACCAAAGTTTTCTTGTGTTTGCTTTTTTGGAATTTCAGTAGTCCCTATTGAAATTTTTCGAGAAAACATTTACCATTTTACCTGTGCAGGAATAATAGGAAGGAAGCAATAAGGAAAAGAAAACTGTTGAAATCGAGAAAGAAACAAAGCAATGAGAAGAGAATGAAGGAGCAGAAGAAATGAAGAACGAGGATAGAAAAATCACCTTCAGGATTGGAAAGCCAGAATGCATACAATTTAATACGAGTGTATCCCAAAAAGGAGGTACAATATGAAAGTATAATCTTAGAAGACAATGTAGAAAGAGAATTTAATAAACATGGGGGAAAAGGGAAAAGGAGGAGATAACCGCAAGGATAAAGCTGAAAATGAAAAGATGATGAAGAAGAAGAAGACTAAGAAGAAGGAGTATATAGGGGATGGTACAAAGAAATTGCAACACGTATACCAAAGACTGAAGTTCTTTATATTGACATTCTTATCAAAAGTTCAAAAGGTATGCAAAAGTTATGCATCTCATCTAAGGCAATATCATTTTCTTCTAAGAAAAGGGCTCCTTATTGCTTTCTCTTTTTGCTCACGCATACATACATATCACCGCTAGAACCTAAAATATAGAGCTAGAATGGAGGTACCTGAGAGTAGAATGTATACGTAGAAATTGTAGAACAAAGTTTTCTTGTGTTTGCTTTTTTGGAATTTCAGCAGTCCCTATTGAAATTTTTCGAGAAAACATTTATCATTTTACCTGTGCAGGAATAATAGGAAGGAAGCAATAAGGAAAAGAAAACTGTTGAAATCGAGAAAGAAACAAAGCAACGAGAAGAGAATGAAGGAGCAGAAGAAATGAAGAACGAGGATAGAAAAATCACCTTCAGGATTGGAAAACCAGAATGCATACAATTTAATACGAGTTTATCCCAAAAAGGAGGTACAATATGGAAGTATAATTTTAGAAGACAATGTAGAAAGAGAATTTAGCAAACATGGGGAAAAAAGGAGAAAGGAGCAGATAACCGCAAGGATAAAGCTGAAAGTGAAAAGATGATGAAGAAGAAGAAGAAGAAGACTAAGAAGAAGAAGAAGAAGAAGAAGAAGAAGAAGAAGGAGTAGATAGGGGATGGTACAAAGACATTGCATCACGTATACCAAAGACTGAAGTTCTTTATATTGACAGTCTTGTCAAAAGTTCAAAAGGTATGCAAAAGTTATGCAGCTCTAAGGCAATATCATTTTCTCCTAAGAAAAGGGCTCCTTATTGCTTTCTCTTTTTGCTCACGCATACATACATATCACCGCTAGAACCTAAGATATAGAGCCACAAAGTCAAAGTTTGCAAGAGGATTAGATAAAAATGTAGACCCAGCAATAACTTTAAAAATAGGCACAAAATCAAGATAAGCTACCATATTTGTAGCGGAATATAAATATAATAGAGAGTAAAAATAGGATATTAGAAGCAAAAAGGTATTTTAAAAAAATGGGAGAGAGACATAGAAAGAGATAAGAAGAAGGAAAAGAGGAGAGCACAATTTCCCATTTTGCAACAGTAAAAAAAACTTTCGCTATCCAAAAATAAAATGTATTCCTTAAATTTGTAGCTTTTTCCTCCGTAGGATATTAGAAGCAAAAAGGTATTTTAAAAAAAATGGGAGGGAGACATAGAAAGAGATAAGAAGAAGGAAAAGAGGAGAGCACAATTTCCCATTTTGCAACAATAAAAAAAACTTTCGCTATCCAAAAATAAAATGTATTCCTTAAATTCGTAGCTTTTTCCTCCACCGGAAAAGCTAATTTCTTAATTCCTCTAAAATATTTAATTCAATTAAAATTTAATTAATTTTAACGATATTTTTGTACAGTTGACTTTTATACAACGGAAGCAGAAATCAAGGCTAGGAAGGTTGGGGAATTTAAATTGAGGGGAATGGTGGGCTTTGCTGTTTGTATCCCAAATTAGGGCTCAATTAAGCCTCCTAATCCTATTTGGCCCTGCAGATCTTTCATTTGTTTTGCTAATTTGGTTATCTTTACTAGGTTTTGTAACAGGCAGGTCTACAAGC
>NW_007378622.1:34952-90113 GCF_000475195.1 Diaphorina citri | reverse complement strand
CAAGGCTAGGAAGGTTGGGGAATTTAAATTGAGGGGAATGGTGGGCTTTGCTGTTTGTATCCCAAATTAGGGCTCAATGAAGCCTCCTAATCCTATTTGGCCCTACAGATCTTTCATTTGTTTTGCTAATTTGGTTATCTTTACTATGTTTTGTAACAGGCAGGTCTACAGGTCTGCCAACATTCGCAACGGATAGGCACTCAAAGAAAGGTCTACCGTCTCATGATAAAGTGTTTGTTAACCTCAGGCATTAACTTTGCCTAGTGGTTATCTCCGTGGAGCCCAGAAAAGTCTCTTGTTAGGTAGGTACATAGGTATGGGGTTGGATGTTTTTTAGTTCCGGTAAATTTGGTGATCTATGCTAAGTGCACTTTTAGTAAAATAAAATAAATCTTGTTGCTTTAATACTGATGAAAACCTTTTTATTGCTATTTCTTCCTTTCTGTTTATGTTCCATGACTTGAAAATGTCATAAATAAATCTACCTTATTCAATCCAATTCCAGCTCTCGAATCCCCATTTTTAGGCTCGTTTGCCCATCCTTTATTCGTTTGATTCATTTCTCCTTAATCAACACAGTGGTTGAACTTCGAAAGTTGGCCTGTTTAGATTTTTCCAGTCCTTTATGTGCTGAAAATTTGCGCCTGACTGAGCTTTTAGCTTTGAAGTAATTTGCTTTCATATGAATTGACTGCAAATATCCCTTTCAATACCGAGATACAGCCAGCTTGGTTAGCTTGAAAGGTAGAGCGCCTGCCTACCTTGTAAGCACTAGGTCGCGGATTTGATTCCCGCCCGGGCGAAATTAATTTTAATTGCACAAGGTTCGTTCACGAAATGGCTGGCTTTCTCCTTTCATGTCCTCCTTCTGTCTTCGATTTCGGGACAATTAAGGCCTTCGTTGTTACACAGGACTAGGTATTAAGTCCTGTGTATTTGTCCGCGACGGGACGTAATGACGAAACCTCCGTCAAATTGACCAAGACAATTCATAATTTTGTTTGTTTATGATGTTTAACGGGTGGCTTTTTGGTTGCTGGATTTTGAGCTCCCTTTTCCAGAATAATTACGAAACCAAAACTTACGGTGGCGGGGGTGACAAGTTTTTTTTTTTTTTTTTTTTTTTTTTTTTCGAGTTCAATTCGCGCCTCCACATATATCTCTCTTCCTCCTACATGAAAATCATGTAATAGGACTATACCCTATTACATGATTTTCATCAATACAGATATGTCTGGCAGGGCAAAATGTGTACAGTAAGGGGAAAGTAAGGGAGGTATGGGGTAATCAGGGAGAAAAATCCCTTTATTATTCTTGGAAGCCTGCAGGAGATTGAATAAATCTTACGGAGTCTGCACAAGGTTAGTAATCGTTTGGTAAGAGAAAAGAAAATCCCTTAGCCAATGGCAATAGAATGTTGAATGCACCAATTCCCAGCGGATCACTGGAGCATGTGGTTCTGTATGTCCCGACTATTGTTCGAGGAATAAAAAAATAAAAACATCTCTTACTATAATTATATCACTTGTGTCAGGATAAAATCCGCCCCGGGCGGGAATCGAACCCGCGGCCTAGCGCTTACAAGACAGACGCACTACCAACTAAGCTAACTAGGCTGAGGTTTGTTTGTAGAGTTTAAAGGTTTGCTTGGGATGAAACTATTCAAATTTTCAACCATAAAGTTCCTAACATACATAAAGTTCCCTAATGTAATAATGTACACACACACATCACACATGGGCTTTTATTAAAATATGACTTCTCTCTTATTTTTTTAATGTAAAAAGCTTAAATATTCATATGTTGCCCTCAGAACCCTTCCAAAGACTGGGATTTTTCAAACTTGAAACTTGAAATAAAAAATTTAATAACCTTCATATACGGTTTACGGTATAGCCTGTGGTGTTGTGGTTTAGTTTACTACTCAGTAGAAGCAAGTCTGCACAAGGTTAGTAATCGTTTGGTAAGAGAAAAGAAAATCCCTTAGCCAATGGCAATAGAATGTTGAATGCACCAATTCCCAGTGGATCACTGGAGCAACATAGATTACATTGTTTGGTTTCTGGATGGGTGACCTGGGCAAACACGTGCTGGGTTTTCCCGGCTCCCTCGTTGTTGTAGTAGCAGTCTCCTCTTCTTCCTCACATCATCCCGGTAATGCAGTTGGTAGTTCCAGGAATTCAGCGGTGGCTATAGGGTTTTGCCAGAGATCAATGACCGTGAGTGGTGTAAGTCTCCTTCGTGGGTGACTTTAACGTGAGTACCTACCTGGTTGTGAGTTAATGTGAGTAGCTGGTTGAAAAGTTGAAATCTCAGCGAAATGCCCTTCACCAATTAAAGGGCTGTGTGTCGGCGCGCGCTCAGTGTGGTTCTGTATGTCCCGACTATTATTCGAGGAATAAAAAAATAAAAACATCTCTTACTGTGATTATTGCCACCCGTGGCCGGATGGCCTTCATGTAATTTCACTTGTGATATTTGTATTTGTCTTTTGTGATTTCAGTTCTGAACCAAAACGACTCCGGATCCAGTTGGTACATTGTACTGGGTGGATCATTGGAGGTGCGCCTCATCACGACCAACACACAGACCACACAGACCAATACTATTGAAAAGGTAAGGCTCATTAACCACCCTTTAAGTTTTTTGCTCTTAAATTCTTAGAAGCTCTTAAGCATTAGAAAAAAAAACAACATTTTCTGAGAATTCGGCAATAAGAGGACTTTTTTAAAAGGTTTGATAGAGGGAACTGTAACAACGAAGGTCGTCCCGAATTTCCCAAAATGGAAGAGAGAAGGAGGACAGGATAGAAAACTGCCATTCCGAATATCAGAATGATATCTGCCATCACGACCAACACACAGACCACACAGACCAATACTATTGAAAAGGTAAGGCTCATTAACCACCCTTTAAGTTTTTTGCTCTTAAATCCTTAGAAGCTCCTAAGCATTAGAAAAAAACCAACATTTTCTGAGAATTCGGCAATAAGAGGACTTTTTTAAGAGGTTTGATAGAGGGAACTGTAACAACCGAGATCGTCCCGAATTTCCCAAAATGGAAGAGAGAAGGAGGATAGGATAGAAAACTGCCATTCCGAGAACGAACCCTATCTTTTGAATGCTCTTAAATATCGGAATTTCGGAAAGAAATCCCATCTTTTGAAAAATCTACAATAAGAGTAGTTTAAGTTAAGTGTCAATTTTTTCTGGAAATTCTGAAATACTTTTAGGCAAGTGTCTATTTGAAGAGATATGCATCCAGCAGAGATGATATCTGTATGATCAGATCTGAAGAGTCACAACACATTTGAAATCTACAAATTTCTTCAAAACTCAAAAAGTTTCCCCTTTTCCACAACTTCTCGATCGCAAAACTTTAGATGATTCGTAAGCTGATGCTATGGAAGCTTTACGTGACATAGATTCTAATGATAGCATGTTTGTAGTTGTGTATTGGAACATGGAGTACAATTGAGACTATAGATAATAGGGAACTTGTATAATTGGGTACTGGTTTGGAATACAAAGGCTAATTTATGATGTAAAATCTTGCGAAAAGGACAACTTTTGAAAGCCCTTATTGCCACCCGTGGCCGGATGGCCTTCATGTAATTTCACTTGTGATATTTGTATTTGTCTTTTGTGATTTCAGTTCTGAACCAAAATGACTCCGGATCCAGTTGGTACATTGTACTGGGTGGATCATTGGAGGTGCGTCTCATCACGACCAACACACAGACCACACAGACCAATACTATTGAAAAGGTAAGGCTCATTAACCACCCTTTAAGTTTTTTGCTCTTAAATCCTTAGAAGCTCCTAAGCATTAGAAAAAAACCAACATTTTCTGAGAATTCGGCAATAAGAGGACTTTTTTAAGAGGTTTGACAGAGGGAACTGTAACAACGGAGGTCGTCCCGAATTTCCCAAAATGGAAGAGAGAAGGAGGATAGGATAGAAAACTGCCATTCCGAGAACGAACCCTATCTTTTGAATGCTCTTAAATATCGGAATTTCGGAAAGAAATCCCATCTTTTGAAAAATCTACAATAAGAGTAGTTTAAGTTAAGTGTCAATTTTTTCTGGAAATTCTGAAATACTTTTAGGCAAGTGTCTATTTGAAGAGATATGCATCCAGCAGAGATGATATCTGTATGATCAGATCTGAAGAGTCACAACACATTTGAAATCTACAAATTTCTTCAAAACTCAAAAAGTTTCCACTTTTCCACAACTTCTCGATCGCAAAACTTTAGATGATTCGTAAGCTGATGCTATGGAAGCTTTACGTGACATAGATTCTGATGATAGCATGTTTGTAGTTGTGTATTAGAACATGGAGTACAATTGAGACTATCTGTATAGCATAGAATAGCATAAAACATAGATAATAGGGAACTTGTATAATTGGGTACTGGTTTGGAATACAAAGGCTAATTTATGATTCAAGTAAAATCTTGCGAAAAGGACAACTTTTGAAAGCCAAATCTGATGTAGACAGTGCAAACTGTCATTTGGGGCAATTGTTAGTTACCGTCCTTTAGAAACACATTAGATCAGTTGTGATTTCAAATCCCTAAATCGGTGCTTGGCTAACAGAAGAGACCGAGGCATCGATCAAGATAATAACTAACAGAAGATTAGAGATCTTCTGTTAGCCTGTACCTATAATACTTTTATGTTGGTAATTGCAAACTGTCATTTGGGGCAATTGTTAGTTACCGTCCTTTAGAAACACATTAGATCAGTTGTGATTTCAAATCCCTAAATCGGTGCTCGGCTAACAGAAGAGACCGAGGCATCCATCAAGATAATAACTATCAGAAGATTAGAGATCTTCTGTTAGCCTGTACCTATAATACTTTTATGTTGGTAACTAGTTACCGTCCTTTAGAAACACATTAGATCAGTTGTGATTTCAAATCCCTAAATCGGTGCTTGGCTAACAGAAGAGACCGAGGCATCCATCAAGATAATAACTAACAGAAGATGAGAGATCTTCTGTTAGCCTGTACCTATACTACTTTTATGTTGGTAATAGAAGTAGCTTGTATACTTGTATGTTTTTAATGGAAAGTAATAGAAGTAATGGAAAGTAATAAGAGCTTTTCTAATACGTGTGAGGTGCATGAACTGACAAGGGATCTTATTTCCAATGCATCTGAGGAAGTGTACTTATACACTTTTGAGAGCTCTCAACAGCATACATGTGAGGTGCATGAACTGACAAGGGATCTTATTTCCAATGCATCTGAGGAAGTGTACTTATACACTTTTGAGAGCTCTCAACCTATCAAAATCAAACGCTTCCATCTCCTCTTGTTTTAGTGCTGGATTTAGAAGGTGTTTGTCTAGTTCAGTTGAATTTCTTTCCCTCTTAAAAGATGAATTCATTGCCCTTTGAGCAAAGTTTGTTTATGAAATAACGTCAAATTTAGGTGCACAGGTGCAAATTTACGTATTTTATTTACTGTCGGTTTTTTACCACATTGAGGTCACTTCCATCTCCTCTTGTTTTAGTGCTGGATTTAGAAGGTGTTTGTCTAGTTCAGTTCAATTTCCTTCCCTCTTAAAAGATGAATTCATTGCCCTTTGAGCAATGTTTGTTTATGAAATAACGTCAAATTTAGGTGCACAGGTGCAAATTTACGTATGGGATTTTTTTTATTTACTGTCGGTTTTTTACCACATTGAGGTACTTTTTTTTTTTTTTTTTTTTTTTTTTTTTTTTTGAACGTAACGTAACCCTGCCTACACTAAAATTTTCCCCTCAAATATGTACCTACCTTTCTTACCCGACATATTTTGAACATGATGAACGCAACCAGTAAAAATCTGATCGTAAAGACTTGTTGAACAAAAGGCCGAGAGGGTTATTAGTAAATAAGAACAGGAAAACTGGAGAAATGGAGGCGAGGAAAAGGACAAGAAATGAGAAAAGGAAGAGATCAGGAAGATAATGGGAGAGATGAGAAGGAAAAAGAAGAGATTATAAAAGGAAGAATAGGAGGAAAAGGAAGCAGAAGGTATATGAAAACTTAATGATAAAACGTACTTAGTACTTTTTCTTTTGCCTTATAATCCTCCCTAATTCCTAATTGTATACCTTGTTATTTTACTCGGGAATTCTCCCTATGGACTTCCCCCTTCCCTCCCCCGTCCAGGCCCAATATAGGCCTTTGTTCGGCCATCTAGGGTTTTAGTGTAAAGGTGCTTATGCTTACACATAAAGACTTTTAAAATCCCAAATGGGCTGAGGCCCATTCAAAACTCATTTGGTATAGGAAAATCTAAAGTGGACTCAGTTCCATTTTGTGACTCTGTTGTTTCGGCACGTCCAAAATAATCTGATGTAGACAGTGCAAACTGTCATTTGGGGCAATTGTTAGTTACCGTCCTTTAGAAACACATTAGATCAGTTGTGATTTCAAATCCCTAAATCGGTGCTCGGCTAACAGAAGAGACCGAGGCATCGATCAAGATAATAACTAACAGAAGATTAGAGATCTTCTGTTAGCCTGTACCTATAATACTTTTATGTTGGTAATAGAAGTAGCTTGCATACTTGTATGTTTTTAATGGAAAGTAATAGAAGTAATAAGAGCTTTTCTCATACATGTGAGGTGCATGAACTGACAAGGGATCTTATTTCCAATGCATCTGAGGAAGTGTACTTATACACTTTTGAGAGCTCTCAACCTATCAAAATCAAACGCTTCCATCTCCTCTTGTTTTAGTGCTGGATTTAGAAGGTGTTTGTCTAGTTCAGTTTAATTTCCTTCCCTCTTAAAAGATGAATTCATTGCCCTTTGAGCAAAGTTTGTTTATGAAATAACGTCAAATTTAGGTGCACAGGTGCAAATTTACGTATTTTATTTACTGTCGGTTTTTTACCACATTGAGGTCAACATTTCGGCAACTTTCCTTTGTAATATTTTCGATCAAAAAATGTGCAATTGTGCTTATAATAATGTGCATTGTCCATTGGTTTATTTTTTCAAGTCAAAAACTATTCTGCTAAGTTACGCTCCAAAGTGTTACAGGATTAGTACCCACTTCCCTAAGGAAAAGCTATGAGTATGAATAATCTCTCCCAAATGCATTTAATCTATTCTCTTTCATCCTCTAATCCCACTGTAGACTCCACCACTGGCTGTATTCATCTCATCTCTCATTCCACCATTACTTTTGATAGTTTTTTCCTGGGGTTAGGTATAATATGTACATCACTAGAAAATTCCTCATTTTGACCAGCACTATAAAGTTGCTTATGCCCGCCACCCACGCTCAGGCCGTCTGAAAGACAGCGGTTTGTCAGACAGTCTGATTAGGTATGAAATTGTATCGTGCACGTTACCAAACTATGACTCTCTGACTAATACATATGTGTAATTTTTTTCAAGTAACTGTGACTAGTGTGACACTTTTTCCACCGACATTTTTCCGAACACGATAAACGCAACTAGTAAAAATCTGATCGTAAAAGACTTGTTGAATAAAAGGCCGAGAGGGTTATTAGTAAATGAGAACAGGAAAACTGGAGAAATGGAGGCGAGGAAAAGGACAAGAAATGAGAAAGGAAGAGATCAGGAAGATAATGGAAGAGATGAGAAGGAAAAAGAAGAGATTATAAAAGGAAGAATAGGAGGAAAAGGAAGCAGAAGGTATATGAAAACTTAATGATAGAACGTACTTAGGACTTTTTCTTTTGCCTTATAATCCTCCCTAATTCCTAATTGTATACCTTGTTATTTTACTCGGGAATTCTCCCTATGGACTTCCCCCTTCCCTCCCCCGTCCAGGGCGTCCAGGCCTAATACTAATATAGGCCTTTGTTCGGCCATGTAGGTTCTTAGTGTAAAGGTGCTTACACATAAAGACTTTTAAAATCCCAAATGGGCTGAGGCCCATTCAAAATTCATTTCGCATAGCGAAATCTTAAGTGAGCGCACGCAGCCCATTTTGTGACTCTGTTGTTTCGGCACGTCCAAAATCCATCGCGCGAATAAATAAATCCACGAATTGGACTTGCTGTGTGTAGCACAGTCCAAATGTTGTTGGAAACGGTGGTTATTTGCATCGTGCAAACGCGGCTTGGGCGCTGAAAATCTCACTGAAAATCTCACGTGAAAACGAGTACCTAGGTATTTTCCTTTCGCAATTTTCATGGTGGTGGTGGTAATAGGGAAATGGAAGATTTGCCTGGTATGGTACCATCACTTCCCCATTTCCCACCATTACAACCTGAAAACTGCGAAAGGAAAACAAGACTAAATTATTGTCAATGTAACTGTATTAGGAACAAAGGGTATTGTCTATTGTAACTTTTTTGAAAACAAAGTCTCCATGACTTGAATTACCTTCAACTGTCACTTCCTTCTTTACCTCTCCCTCCAATTATAACTACTTTCCCACCGCGCTCCTTAATCTCTAGTAGCGCGGTCAAACTTTCTTGACTTGGCGGGGCGGAGCGCTACCGCGCTCCTTAATTATCAATGTAATTGTATTAGGAACAAAGAGTATTGTAACTTTTTTGAAAACAAAGTCTCCATGACTTGAATTACCTTCAACTGTGACTTCCTTCTTTACCTCTCCCTCCAATTACATGACAAAGGCCATTCATACAATTTGTATTACTTGACAATATAGGCCTTTATTCCTTGAATTTGTAAAAACGAAAGTCCTTTTACATATATTTACCTCTGTTGTCAACTATATTTACCACTGTACACTTGACAACAGAGCCTCACTGTTGTCAAGTGTAAGCTTTATAACAAAACAAATGTGTACCTAATATACCCGACTCAGGCAAATAGAACCTTAAGGGTCTGCATAGTTTATTATGTGTTTAATTATTGACAGTAGATGTAATAGAAGTTGAAAAACGATAGTGGTTTTCATTTTATGGTTTTAGTCTCTTGTTTAATGTTTGAAAACGAGAAAATTTCCTTCCCTCGACTATTTTTTTTCCACCAGATATTCCCATAAGTGTACCTAAGGATTCCATTTAGACATTCTAGACTAGAGTACCTATGATACTTTTTTATAGTTTCAATAATATAGTGGCTAAAAGTGCTTTGTCCTATCTGCTCCGGGGTACACCTTGTTCTTTTGGTTGCAATTTTGTATGAATGCCGTTTAATTAATCGAGTTATGCAATGTGCACAGCATCACTTTGACTTCTTGGATTTTTATGGGATTTTAGGATTTTTCAAGTTATAGAGCTTCGATACATGAGAAGAACCTGCATAATTGTGATTTTGATATTGGAAAAATTGAGTAGTAGGCACCTCCTGTAAAATTCATCAAAAGTAAGTTTGGTTATTCTTTTGCATTGAAAGTTGTCAAAGTGATCGAGCGACAAATTTACCTAGACTACGTTAGAATCAAAATTACATTAGAATTGATCAGAATAACAACCATAGTTCCATATTCCTTGAATTTGTAAAAACGAAAGTCCTTTTACATATATTTACCTCTGTTGTCAACTATATTTACCACTGTACACTTGACAACAGGGCCTCACTGTTGTCAAGTGTAAGCTTTATAACAAAACAAATGTGTACCTAATATACCCGAATAGAAAAGACGTGAGGTAAATGATGGGGAAATTTTCATATTGGAAAATGAAACTACTTTTCCTTGTCAGTGCTTCCTCGCATTGACAATGTGGGGGAGTAAGGTTTTTCCAATCATCAATCATTCATGTCTAGCATTTTAGGGTGAACATGTTCCATGTAGTTTGGAAAAGTGAGAAAATCTTTGGGAAATGTTCTCGAGATTAATCAGTCCCAGGAGTTCAGAAGTAGAACGTAAAGGCGTGTCCAAACATGTGTAGACACACCTTTAGGATTTTCGTTTTCTAAAGTTTTCTTTTGGGGCCTTTTGAAGGAATCCCCAAACCTCCAGTGCTCTTTTTTTGTCTGATTGAGGTCCACGCAGTTCACTAAGCTACAATGGTTATTGACACTGACCCAACCTTTTCTTCTTCTCCTCGCTTGGTCGCGGGTTCGATTCCCGCCTGGGGCGAACTTTGTCCTAAATGGATAGGTATCGTTCTCGGACCGGCCGGGACGATAAGACCCCGGTAGTTACAGTTCTCTCTACCAAACCTCTTAAAGTTCTCCTTGCCAACATTTCTTCTTCCTTTTCAATGAAGGCATTATTAAATTACTGTCGCCAAATCGCCACATATCCATTAAAAAAAGAAGAAGAAAAAAAGAGCGATGTGCAGACTATTGATCACCGCAAACAGCGTAGACTTGAACGTATTCATTGTTAGAATTAAATGAAATATTTTCAACAGGCTATTTCCCCCCCAATGGATTGACCTACTTGAAGTAAAGGCCTAGAGAGGCAAGGGGTTTGGTGAAGTGGTGGTGGGGGATGGGTAGGCGAGGGAGGGTTGAAAGGCCTGGTTGCAGGAAATGTACCGCAGAACTCACCCTCCTTTGGGTGGGACAGGAAACTGAAGAAAGACTGCATCACGCGTTTTATCTCCCTCTCTCTGCTTTCCCTTCCTCCCTCTCCTACCCCTGTGTCTTTCTCTCTTTTTTCCCTCTCTCCTCCGTTGATACTCTTTCCATCCATCTCCCCCTACCTCTGTCCTTTCCTATTTCCCATCCTTCTCCGTTCTTATTCCTTCCCTTCCTTTTTCACCCTCGAACTTTCTCCCTCAGATCTCCTTGTATTCTCCTTACCTGTCCTTATCTCCCTCCCTTTTCCTCTTTCCTTTTATCCCTATCGCTTCTCCCTCTCTTTGAAGAAAAGTCTGTGGTAGCCCAGGAATTTTACATCTGAACTTGAGAGAAAAGGGGTAGCAAAGGTAGGGGCGGTAGTAAGAGAGGGGAGGGGGATGGGAAGAAGAGGCAGGGATGGTATTAAGGGTTGGGAAGGAGGGGCAAAAAGAGTTAGGGACGGGATTAAGAGTGGGGGGGGAGCACGTCAAATCGGTTTCCTTTGGGGACGTGGGTAATGTAATTAATTTATTTAAATGAATTCATAACTATCTAAATACCTGCAGATTGGAGCTTTTGTGTTGTTTCTAGGTCAACAAATTGAATATCATCTTAATGATTGTCCAAATTTTAATAGGTATTAGGTACAAATATTGCTTTCAAACTTTCAATACAAAGTCCCACACGCATTCATTGAGTTCCTACCTACCTAAAAGCATGTTAATAAGTGTTTAGGATAGAGTTTTTATTTTCGAGTTTTTTTTTTCATGATCAATCTTATTTTTCCACCTACACACAGGTCTGACAAAAGGTGTCCTGGGATATGACAAACAAACCGAGCGTGGGTAATGTTCTACCTACACCCCAAAAGAAATTTTGCGAGGGCCCAAAAAAGTTTCGCTCAAACTTTACGACAGAAAATTTACAGTTTTGTTGTTTTCTTGTTTATGATTTGTCGCTTTATCCTCTCTCTCCCTCCTTTACACAAAAAAAAACCAATAGAAATGTCAACTCAAACAGAAAGATTTCACAGAAAGAATAGGAGGGAGGGAGGAAGAGAGAGAGAGAGGTTCTCCTGCTTTTTTTTCTATTTTCATAATTAAATTTTGTAGCTTTGAACAATTTCTACCTTCCCGCCACACTTGTGCATTCCATTCGCGATGAAATTATTTCATTAGAAAGGAAAAGCTGAAATGTTTTTACTTTTTTTTTTCTAAAAACAACATGAATTATTTTATTCCTGAAGGAAATCAGGAAAGCAATGAATGTTTGTAACTTTTTAGGAGCACGTCAAATCGGTTTCCTTTGGGGACGTGGGTAATGTAATTAATTTATTTAAATGAATTCATAACTATCTAAATACCTGCAGACTGGAGCTTTTGTGTTGTTTCTAGGTCAACAAATTGAATATCATCTTAAAGATTGTCCAAATTTTAATAGGTATTAGGTACAAATATTGCTTTCAAACTTTCAATACAAAGTCCCACACGCATTCATTGAGTATGTTAATAAGTGCTTAGGATAGAGTTTTTATTTTCGAGTTTTTTTTAATGATCAATCTTATTTTTCCACCTACACACAGGTCTGACAAAAGGTGTCCTGGGATATGACAAACAAATCGAGCGTGGGTAATGTTCTACCTACACCCCAAATTTGCGAGGGCCCAAAAAAGTTTCACTCAAACTTTACGACAGAAAATTTACAGTTTTTGTTGTTCCTTGTTTATGATTTGCCGTTTTATCCTCTCCCTTTCCTCCTTTACACGAAAAAACCCCCCAATAGAAATGTCAACTCAAACAGAAAGATTTCGCAGAAAGAATAGGAGGGAGGGAAGAAGAGAGAGAGAGAGAGAGAGAGAGGGAGGGAGAGGGGGAGAGGGAGAGAGAGAAGGAAAAGAAGAGGAAAAAAGAGAGGGTATGAGAAAGAGAGACAGAAAGGAGAGAGAGAGAGAGAGGATAAGTTTTGCAAAGTTCACGAATCAAACACGGTCTCAAATCTCGGGGGGATCTTTCCTTCTCTCTTCCTCCTTCCCCTCTTCCTCTCTCTTGCCTCCCTCTCCTCCCTCCCTCTCTCTCTCACACACACACATTTCCCCAGCAAAGTTCACGAATCAAACACGGTCTCAAATCTCGGGAGGATCTTTCCTTCTCTCTTCCTCCCTCCCCTCTTCCTCTCTCTTGCCTCCCTCTCCTCTTTCTCTCTCTCTCACACACACACATTTCCCCTATCGTCTTTCTCCTTTCCCCTCATTGACCCAACTCCCTCCTTTCTGAAGGAAAAGTTGTGGAAAAACGTGTTGTTTGTTTTGTTCGGGAGATTAAATTATAGTGGTCACACATGAACAAGAAACCATGTAGAAATTAAATCAGAACGAATAAGAGGAGAGGAAGAAGAAGAACATATAAAGCAGGAGGAGAAGAAGAAGAGGAGAAGAAGGAAGATGAAAAAGAAGAGACAATAGTAAACATTTGAAGAGGACCACATTGGGAGATTAAATTATAGTGGTCACACATGAACAAGAAACCATGTAGAAATTAAATCAGAACGAATAAGAGGAGAGGAAGAAGAAGAAGAACATATAAAGCACGAGAAGAAGAAGAGGAGAAGAAGGAAGAAGAAAAAGAAGAGACAATAGTAAACATTTGAAGAGGACCACATGAAGAAGAAGAAGAAGAGAATGAAGAGGAAGATAGAGAAGAGAAATAAGAAAAAGAAGCAGCAGGAGAATAAGAAAAAAGAAGAAGAAAAAGAAAGAAGAAGAAGAAGACAAGAGTAAACATTTGAAGTGGGCCAGATGAAGAGGTCAGGGAGTTTTGAAAACATTTGTACGAAAAGTTTTTGACCACAATAATAATTCTATTGAGTTACTACTTTTTTGGGTCAAAAAGTTCGTTATTTAGCTTTTTTTCAGCCTGTCCAAAATATTTCTATTGTCTTGTTCCCTAAGAAGAAGAAGAAAAAGAAAATGAAGAGGAAGATAGAGAAGAGAAATAAGAAAAAGAAGCAGCAGGAGAAGAAAAAGAAAAAAGAAGAAGAAGAAAGAAGATGAAAGAAGAAGAAGAAGAAGAAGAAAAAGACAAGTGTAAACATTTGAAGTGGGCCAGATGAAGGGGTCCGGGAGTTTTGAAAACATTTGTACGAAAAGTTTTTGACCACAATAATATTTCTATTGAGTTCCAACTTTTTTTGGGTCAAAAAGTTCGTTATTTAGCTTCTTTTCAGCCTGTCCAATATTTTTCTATTGTCTTGTTCCCCAAGAGAGTGTAAACTAAACATAGATGTTGGAAATATTTTACGTAACACGTTAGCCTTTAGGGAACTTTCAGGCGAAAAACTATGAGGAAAAGGCACTTAATAAAATGTCCTGAGATGAAAGTTTAAACTTAACAAGCTCTGCTCATTTCCCAATTTGTGATTTTAAATTTTCGACTCTTTTGGGAATTTTCTCCAGAAATCTTGGAGGAAGAATCGACCACGTTCTTAACTTCGTTCGAAACTAGACTTAAATACCGGGATTCCCGGGTCCCATTCCCGTCGAAATCAAAGTTTTCTGTGCTTTGATTTTCATTTACTCCCGAGCTGAGAGAACCTGGGTTCAATTCTTAACAAAGTCAAAGTGCCTTATCTTGTCCGTAAAACGACGCTTTATCTTTCTCCTCTTTATCGTCTCCTTTTTCCTCACCTCTCTCTTTCTTCTCCTTCTTCTCCTTCCACCTCCTTTCCCTCTCTCCCTTACGTGTCTTTTTATCGTTATTTCGAGCCTTTTACAGGTATTTTTTTCCTCGCCTAAAGGCTTAACGCTTTGTGTGTCTGTTTCCCCCCTTTTCCACCAGAAATTTCTCCAATTTAAATGTTTTCCCAATGTTTTCCCAATGTTTTCATTTCTCTTTGCCCTGGCTTTCCTTTTTTTATGAACTTTATGCTGACTACCTTGTTCTTGCTCTTATTTCATTATTATTTGAAATGAACTCAAGATATTATAAACATAAAAGGCTGGAAAAGTTTAGATTCTTGCTTAAACGGAAAACAGGATTTCCAGGGAAATGTTGAAACGAGGAAATTTTCCGGAAAGATAAATAATACGCACTCTAGTCGCAAATGTAGCACATCTACTCATAAAGTTTGCTCGCATATTAGGCCTGTCTATGTAAAAATACGCTCGAATATTTGGAAAACTACCGAAAAAGACACAAGGAATGAGGTACATTTCAATATTTTGGAGATACATTTCAATATTTTGGTCGTGTCGGGCGCAAGAGCTTCCCAGGAGAACCCTACCTCTAAAAAGAAAGCCATAAAAAGAGTTCGGGTTTTAGTGGTAGAAATTGCTTCAAAAAGGATTTTAGGATTCTACGCAAAAACCATTGGGGTAATAAAGTCCTCCCTTTTCACAATTTATTCTTCAACGAAAGGTATATCGTCTCATCTGATGACAAGACTGCTGAAAAACAAGGATTGAGTACTAAAATATTAATGCACCACTCGGTGTTATTGATTGCAACAGAATGGAGAAGTGGACATGACACTCTTTCAGTGAGGGAGGAGGAGGAGGAGGAAAAGAATGATGAAGGGGGGGGAATGAAGAAATGGAGGAAGAGAAGAAGAAGAAGAAGAAGGAGGAAGAAGAAGAAGAAGAAGAAGAAGAAGAAGAAGAAGAAGAAGAAAGAAGAGACGAAGAAGAAAGAAGAGACGAAGAAGAGGAAGAAGAAGAAGAAGGAGGAGGCGGAGGAGGAGGAGGAGGAGGAGAAGGAGAAGGAGGAGAAGGAGGAGGATATATTGCTTGAAAGGTTTACTTTTATCAACAAAGGAAGATATGAAGGATACAATGTACTCTCGGTTACCTAATCGAAAGGAAAAATCTGGCGAGAAGTTAGACGGTCATTTATTTTATGCTTCCTCAGAAATCTTGTCTGTATGATAGACAATAAAATATGACAAATACAGGAAGTCTCTAATTATTTCTCTTTTTTATCTTCTTGAAAGAAGAAGAAGGGGTGGAGGAAGGCGAAAACGCGAGAAAAGCAAAAGAAGGAAACATAAAAAACTGGACGTATTTTCTCCTAAAGAAAATCCTTGGACAGCACCGGAAAGGTTCATAAAAAGGAAACAATAATTAGGGGAGATGGAGAAAAAGGATGATGAGAAAAAGGAAGAGGAGGAAGGAGAGAGAAAAATGGGAAGGACGAGAAAATGGAAAGGACGAGAAAAGGTCTACCGGATACAGGATACTACTGCCTCTCCTTTTTCAAAATTTCACTCAGATTTTCCTGTAGGCTGATACTGATAAGATGCAGGAGGCTCTGGACTTTTGTTAAAGCTCAAATAAAGAAGATCTGGTGTGAATAGCACACGACTTTTCTTATCCCAGAACCGATTAACTTCAGAAACAATATCGCCTATCAAAAGTATCAAACATTTGGCAGATGTTTTATGTCCGAAGCCACAATTTCTTAATAAATCAATAAATGAATAAATAAGTTCTGCTGAAATAAAGAACAGATGAGACTCTCAAGAGTCAGCAAAGTCAATCAAACATTTCGAGTAAAAATAACAAGGCAATGCCACTAGTTCAGGTATGCTCAATATCAGGAGTAGGTATACCTGTCTTCAAGGTTTCTCAGAGATACTAGAAAATGAGTTCTTCCTGGCACGACAAGAATTGCACGTATATTTTTCATGCAAATTTCAAGCACTTTCCATTTGACATTTGCATATCAATACATGTGTGGAAAACAGAAAGTATACTTTTCCCAGTTTCACAGTTGGGTGTCTGTTTGCATCCAAAATTTATGTATCTAGTTTTCGAGTTTCACATTGCAGAAAATAATACTCGAAAATAGATGTCACTTTATCGAATACAATTCGACTAGGTAACTAGGTATATCTATAGTGCATTATACCTACTCGAAGAATACCGGGAAATATGAAATATGAACCTTAGTGAAAACTTGAAAACTGAAAACCCAAACAGTGTACAAAACCAACATATTGGTGGAGATGACATATTTGCATCTGAAAACTGTGGAAATGGAGGTGGCAAATTTATTAGGGTCTGCACTCTGGGTACCGAATAATTTGAATTGGAAAGCAGTCTGGAGGTTTCGGAAAATCGAAGTGAAAGCAATACCTACTTTTCTTAGTAAAAAGCATCATATACACGTACCTATGTTAGTTTGAAATGACAGTACCTACATGGATTCTACAACCCCTGAATTTAAAATGAGAATTAATTCGAGTCTCAATTTCCATACAATCCAATAATTTGTTATTTTTCTGAATTTAAGGTTCCTGAAATCCTGACTGTGATTTACCCCACACGACGGTGTGTAGTCAAATTCGTTAATCAACTTCACATAAAACAATTGGAGAATAGCTACCTGCAGATAAATTATTGCTTATTGTAGAGTGTAGATTAAATTATTATGCAGACGTTACTTCAGAATTTTCCCAGGGTAAATTTTGTTTATTCATCGCACTCGCTTTGTACGTTTCTCGGTAAACTCGCATAAATACAAGAATATTAAGATACATTATCCAGAGCGAAAAGCGTCCATCAAAGGAAAAAGCACTCAAGAAAATATGGGATGAATTCAATTAGGAGCTGTGACTTTTGCAAGGGGAGATATGTAAAACAGGAGCTACAGAGTGAATATATAATACAGAGAAAATGAAAACAGGAAAGAGAATATGCTGATTGCCACCCTTAACTGAAATAGAATACTCCATTGTGTCTCTAACAGTCTAACTCTAACACAATAGAAAGGGAATTGTGCTTTTTATTTATTTAATTCGTACGACTATATGCTGAAACAACTTTGCTGTCATAACTAGGTGTTGTGGTTCTCGAGATAGAACGATCAGTGTGTGAACTATGAAATGTGAATGAGTGAATGGATCTTGTTCTTATAATATAAGATTCCAATAACCTAAATCAGAGGAAGTAACCCAATAATAGATTTCTTCCATCTTAACTAGTGGCATCCTATCACTATTTTTTTTTCTCAGTGTACCCTTCTTAAATAAATCCGTTCAACTCTAGGTATTATTTTTTCCCTCCCAGGGCCATAGGTTTCCCTTATCTCTTTTTACTGATTTCTTTCCGAAGCCAAAATTATGAGCAATGCTTTAACGACTTTCCCTATCAAATATGGAAACAGTTTTTTTTATTATACTTATGGTACCTAATCCTCCATGTTTTCCATAAAAAAAAAAGAAAAAAAACTAACTTGGTTTGTAACTCTGCCTTATCTTGTCCGTAAAACGACGCTTTATCTTTCTCCTCTTTATCGTCTCCTTTTTCCTCACCTCTCTCTTTCTTCTCCTTCTTCCCCTTCCACCTCCTTTCCCTCTCTCCCTTACGTGTATTTTTATCGTTATTTCGAGCCTTTTACAGGTATTTTTTTCCTCGCCCAAAGGCTTAACGCTTTGTGTGTCTGTTTCCCCCTTTTTCCACCAGAAATTTCTCCAATTTAAATGTTTTCCCAATGTTTTCATTTCTCTTTGCCCTGGCTTTCCTTTTTTTATGAACTTTATGCTGACTACCTTGTTCTTGTTCTTATTTTATTATTATTTTAAATGAACTCAAGATATTATAAACATAAAAGGCTGGGAAAGTTTAGATTCTTGCTTAAACAGAAAACAGGATTTCCAGGGAAATGTTGAAACGAGGAAATTTTCCGGAAAGATAAATAATACGCACACTAGTCGCATATGTAGCACATCTACTCATAATGTTTGCTCGCATATTAGGCCTGTCTATGTAAAAATACGCTCAAATATTTGGAAAACTACCGAAAAAGACACAAGGAATGAGATACATTTCAAATTTCAATATTTTGGTCGTGTTGGGTTGGGCGGAAGAGCTTCTCTAGGAGAATCCTGCCAAGAAGAAAGCCATAAAAAGAGTTCACTACGCAAAAACCACTGGAGTAATAAAGTCCTCCCTTTTCAAAGGACCACATGAAGAAGAAGAAGAAGAAGAAGAAGAAAAAGAAAATGAAGAGGAAGATAGAGAAGAGAAATAAGAAAAAGAAGCAGCAGGAGAAGAAGAAGAAAAAAGAAGAAGAAGAAGAAGAAGAAGAAAGAAAAAGAAGAAGAAGAAGAAAAAGACAAGAGTAAACATTTGAAGTGGGCCGGCCGGATGAAGGGGTCAGGGAGTTTTGAAAACATTTGTACGAAAAGTTTTTGACCACAATAATATTTCTATTGAGTTCCAACTTTTTTTTGGGGTCAAAAAGTTCGTTATTTAGCTTTTTTCAGCCTGTCCAAAATATTTCTATTGTCTTGTTCCTTTTTTTTTTAGAGCAGCATCCTTTGTTTTTATCCTTTACTTCATCCTGAGTTTGTTACAATGTCACATCATTATCACCGTTTTCCCAATGTTTTCCCAATGTTTTCATTTCTCTTTGCCCTGGCTTTCCTTTTTTTATGAACTTTATGCTGACTACCTTGTTCTTGCTCTTATTTCATTATTATTTGAAATGAACTCAAGATATTATAAACATAAAAGGCTGGAAAAGTTTAGATTCTTGCTTAAACGGAAAACAGGATTTCCAGGGAAATGTTGAAACGAGGAAATTTTCCGGAAAGATAAATAATACGCACTCTAGTCGCAAATGTAGCACATCTACTCATAAAGTTTGCTCGCATATTAGGCCTGTCTATGTAAAAATACGCTCGAATATTTGGAAAACTACCGAAAAAGACACAAGGAATGAGGTACATTTCAATATTTTGGAGATACATTTCAATATTTTGGTCGTGTCGGGCGCAAGAGCTTCCCAGGAGAACCCTACCTCTAAAAAGAAAGCCATAAAAAGAGTTCGGGTTTTAGTGGTAGAAATTGCTTCAAAAAGGATTTTAGGATTCTACGCAAAAACCATTGGGGTAATAAAGTCCTCCCTTTTCACAATTTATTCTTCAACGAAAGGTATATCGTCTCATCTGATGACAAGACTGCTGAAAAACAAGGATTGAGTACTAAAATATTAATGCACCACTCGGTGTTATTGATTGCAACAGAATGGAGAAGTGGACATGATACTCTTTCAGTGAGGGAGGAGGAGGAGGAGGAAAAGAATGATGAAGGGGGGGGGAATTATCACCACACTACAGTAGTACAGATAGTGGTGTCTTCACTACATAAATATGTATCCACTTCTACTTCCCAATATTTTTGTGAACATTTGGTATCCCACAGCCAAGTTGGAAACCGCGCCTTCAGGCCCTTGAATTCTCTCACAATAGTCCTCAAATCATATTATTTGTCCATGTTTTCCATCTCATATTTCCCTTTAGCCCTTAAATTCTCTGCAGGACCCTCAACCAGCATCATGCCATATCTACCCATATCTTGTTCTCCTCAGGCCCTTAAATTTCTCTTAGTTACCCTTGAATTTCTCTTTTAAACACTTCTTGTTCCCTTTTTTTTAGAGCATCCTTTGTTTTTATCCTTTACTTCATCCTGAGTTTGTTACAATGTCACATCATTATCACTACACTACAGTAGTACAGATAGTGGTGTCTTCACTACATAAATATGTATCCACTTCTACTTCCCAATATTTTTGTGAACATTCGCTGTCCCACAGCC
This sequence comes from Diaphorina citri, assembly GCF_000475195.1. NCBI lineage: Eukaryota > Metazoa > Arthropoda > Insecta > Hemiptera > Psyllidae > Diaphorina > Diaphorina citri. The sequence continues at coordinate 70,062 of NW_007378622.1, read as the reverse complement.
AAGTTGGAAACCGCGCCTTCAGGCCCTTAAATTCTCTCACAATAGTGCTCAAATCATATTATTTGTCCATGTTTTCCATCTCATATTTCCCTTAAGCCCTTAAATTCTCTGCAGGACCCTCAACCAGCATCATGCCATATCTACCTATGTCTTGTTCTCCTCAGGCCCTTAAATTTATCTTAATAACCTTTGAATTTCTCTTTTTAACACTTTTTTTAAAGCGTGTCTTGGTAACTCTTGTTCTTATCTTCTTTTCCTCGACTCTCCTCTTCGTCTACTATGTTATCCGTTCCACGTGTCTCCTCAGGGCTTTTGCCAAAATTCACATTTACGGCCCTCAGTTATCTCAATATCTCACATCCATCAGTAGGATGCAATTAAACAAACACACGTCCAGCATTTCATACCACTTGTAGAACACAACTAGTGGCGTGGTGTGAGATTTTCAAAAGGGGAAGATAGAAAACTATAATATGTAGTATGTCAATCTGCTGGTAGTCTTTTACTGGCAGTATGTCGATGCCTCTCAGGAAAACAAAAACCATCATGCCAAACTTGTCTTAAGTCTCCGGCCTTAAGGTGTGTCTGAACGTAGTCGATCGGCGAGATGAATCCATGTTATGGAGGTAGTGTAGACGGTTCAGGTGTGGACACACCTTTAGAATTCGGGTTGAATAATCGAATCACAGATCGCGTTTTATCAAGTCTGAGTTCAGTTCCGGATTGATCTCAATTCTGGTCCATTCGGGCCCGAGCTCCTCAGAGGGGCCCAGGCAACAGGTTTTTTTTATTTTTTTAATAGCGGTACTTCCCCAACTTCCAATGAAAACACGCCACTACAAACTACAGTCGTAGTATTGATGATACTAATGGTGATTATGACAGGACTTAGCACTATACCCCCATTGATATTCAAGTGTCATTAACAACAACATAAGAGCTTTCCTACTTGAAGAGGAAATAATAGGGAACAGGGTATCTCTTAGGGCAGGACGCAGGGTAGGGCTATCCCAATATTAGAACAGAGGGATATAGGCACTATATCTTAGCAGGCCCGTTTTCAGGATTTCAGTTACATAGGTGTGGATGCTCCAAATTTATAGGCCTACGCTAATACTTTTAGTATATTAGTACATTTAGGGGCCCGACGGGGGAGGGGGCCTTGCCCGTGAACCCCCCTAAAAATGGCCCTGCTTTATTACCCTATATTATAGGGAGCGTAGGGTATTAAGTTAGGTCTGCAGTCAGACTTAGTTCAGTGATAAACATGATGGATCTATTCTGAAATTCAAAGGAGGATAGAGAAAGGGAAAGCCAGCCGTTCCGAGAACGCAGTATCGAATAGTGACGAATTGACGATGTTTCTAACTCCAAGCACCTGGACCATCATTTTTCTTCCTCTACTACATATATTCTTCCTTCGTTCTGATAAAGAAGTGAAATGATGGGAGCTAATCATCCTTCTCTCCTTCTTCCCCATTCCTTATCTCTTCCCTCCCCATTATTTTTACAACATGTAAACATGTTTATCATTTGTCATCTCCCTTCTCTCTTCCTCTCACCTGTTTATCCCGAATAATGGGTACTTTATCTCCCTCTCTCTCTCTCTCTCTCTCTCTCTTTCTCCCCTCTTTTCATCGTCCATTTCCTCCTTTTCCTTCTTTCCCCTCCATTTTCCATTTTGCGTTCTTTCATCTTTCCTCACTTTATCTCCATGTCTTCTTTGCACATGTTCTCTTTTATTTCTCTTCTACATCTTCCTCTCTTCCCTATCCTTCTCTCATTCCTTCTTTCATCCTTCTCCTATCTCTTCATTCTTCTCCACCACGTTTCTTTTCGTCCATTTCTCTCGTCTCCTCCTTCTCCTTGTCCACCAATGTCCTTTCCTGTCCAAATTACGAGAGAGTTTTCGACACATTTGCATATTAATCATATTTTTTAACTCGTGTGCCAGGTACTCATAGGTTGTATAGAGAGGTAAATCCCGTATCCTTTGAACATGTTCGCATGCATCACTCAAGAAAATATGGGATGAATTCAATTAGGAGCTGTGACTTTTGCAAGGGGAGATATGTAAAACAGGAGCTACAGAGTGAATATAATACAGAGAAAATGAAAACAGGAAAGAGAATATGCTGATTGCCACCCTTAACTGAAATAGAATACTCCACTGTGTCTCTAACAGTCTAACACAATAGAAAGGGAGTTGTGCTTTTTATTTATTTAATTCGTACGACTATATGCTGAAACAACTTTGCTGTCATAACCTTTTACATGAGGGCTACACGTGCTTATCACACCTTCAGGATGGGGATGTAAAAGTGTTAGGACTGCCTAAAATAATTCTCAACGCATTTATTATGCAGGCGAATCTGCTTTTGGCGTAAAATTTGAGAATTTTTCACTTGAATTTTTGAATATGAAGCAGCATAAAACATGTATAATTTGGACATGAGCCTGAATTCAACATATTTTTTTCCACCCAAAAAGGGCCGAACAACTTTTTGGAATTGTATTGGGAATGAGCTGTATAGGGATAAGGTCGATGAAATGGGTAGTGAATTAGAGCTACAAAGACCCTGAATTCAGTGATTTAAATAATAAATACGTAAATAAGAGGTTGGGTGGAAGAGGTCCTAGAAGATTCCTCCTAAATTCCTAAATAAAGCCAAAGAAAAGAGGACAACACAAAGCAAAAATTCCATTCCATTAGGCCCTGTCTTGTCAGACCACTACGGGCCCAGATCCAGTCAACAGTTTTTATTTATTTATTTCTAGTAGCCTTGCTTCCCCAACTTCCAATGAAAACACGCCACTACAAACTACACTCGTAATGTTGATGATACTAATGGTGATTATGACAGGGCTTAGCACTATACCCCCATTGATATTCAAGTGTCATTAACAACAACGCAAGAGCTTTCCTATTTGAAGAGGAAATAATAGGGAACAGGGTATCTCTTAGGGCAGGACGCAGGGAAGGGCTATCCCAATATTAGAACAGAGGGATATAGGCACTATATCTTAGCAGGCCCGTTTTCAGGATTTCAGTAAACTGTGTTGGAGCTGCAAAAACTTCAAACTTCAAAGGTTTCAACTTTCAATACGTTTGACTTTCCGGAAACTCTAGATTTCTAGAACGAGAGTGTAAACTATACATAGATGTTGGAAATATTTTACGTAACACGTTAGCCTTTAGGGAACTTTCAGGCGAAAAACTATGAGGACAAGGGAAAGGGACTTCATAAAATGTCCTGAGATTAAAGTTTAAACTTAACAAGCTCTCCTCATTTCCCAATTTGTGATTTTAAATTTTCGACTCTTTTGGGAATTTTCTTCAGAAATCTTGGAGGAAGAATCGACCACGTTCTTAACTTCGTGCGAAACTAGACTTAAATACCGGGATTCCCGGGTCCCATTTCCGTCGAAGTTAAAGTTTTCTGAGCTTTGATTTACTCCCGAGCTGAGAGAACCTGGGTTCAATTCTTAACAAAGTCAAAGTTTTTTTTTTCAAGTGCTTGGATTTCGGGTTACCTACACTCTACATCCCATCGTGAAGACATTTGAATTTTGAATATCTGAAGCTTCTGAGGAGACTTCGAATTCCGTTTTCAATCCTTCTCATTTCCCTTTTTCCTCCAGTTTCCCTCTCTCAAACTTTTCAAACCTACAATCTCTCCCACTTTGGTTGCGCCTCGATGGAGTCCCATATATTTTCTCCCCGAAAGTTCATCTCATCGGGAACAAAACGGGAATGGCATTAATATATCAACTCTCATCTCCCTTGGGGAATTAGGGGGAATTTCGTTTCCCTAAAAATATCGAACCCCCCTCTTCGTTTTGTAGAGCGGAAAAATAATTAAAAACACGATTAGATTTGTGATCCTCCAGAATTTTGATAGGAAATTTTTGAAATATCTCGCAGCGTTGTTTGTGTATAAACTGATGCTGAAATAGAAGGCTTTTTATGAAAGAAGAGCTTGACTCTACTTGGACTTCTTTTTTTGCGGGTAAAATAGTAAAATGGCTTTTACAGTGCGGACTGTTGTTCAAAATCTGTCCTAAAAAGAATCATCTTGTTGATATCTGAATCTCAATCATTCACAAAGATACCTCGTGCATTTTCATGGAAGCCTCTCAATACTCTTTTTAGCATCCTTTTGAATGAAAAAATAGAGAGTCTTTGCTACTTGGACTTCTTTTTTGCGGGTAAAATAGTAAAATGGCTTTTACAGTGCGGACTGTTGTTCAAAATCTGTCCTAAAAAGAATCATGTTGTTCTTTTTTGCGGGTAAAATAGTAAAATGGCTTTTACAGTGCGGACTGTTGTTCAAAATCTGTCCTAAAAAGAATCATCTTGTTGATATGTATCTGAATCTCAATCATTCACAAAGATACCTCGTGCATTTTCATGGAAGCCTCTCAATACTCTTTTTAGGATCCTTTTGAATGAAAAAATAGAGAGTCTTTCGGTCCTTCTTGATTAAATTATTTCAATTACTGATGCTGGATTAGACATTTATAATCTGTCTTTCACTCTATTCTCTCATCCTCTCATTCTTTCTTTTCCTCCTTTTCTTATTATTTTTCTTTTCCCACTCTCCGTTCACCCCTCTTCATATTTCTCTCATTTTCCTTTCTCCTTCTTTTTTTTCTGCCTTTCTCCAACCCTCTTTACTCTCCTATCTTGTGCTCTCTTTTCCCTCCCCTCCCTTCCTTCCTCTTCCTGTTTAAGAGATCTATTCTAACTCTCAGGCTTTCGCATTTTCGGAAAATTTCCCAAGGGGTTTTAATGGGATTGTATGAGTATTGACAAGTATTATTGTTTTCTCGGAATGTCCCCGAATTTGACCTTTGATCAAGTCAACTGTTACTTAGCTTTTGGGTTCGTAGTTCAATTCTAATATTCCTTGATTTAGTCCTAATTCCCTATAACTCCAAATTTATAGGCCTACGCTAATACTTTTAGTATATTAGTACATTTAGGGGCCCGACGGGGGAGGGGGCCTTGCCCGTGAACCCCTCTAAATACGGCCCTGCTTTAGTACCCTATATTATAGGGAGCATAGGGTATTAAGTTAGATCTGCAGTCAGACTTAGTTCAGTGATAAACATGATGGATCTATTCTGAAACTCAAAGGAGGATAGAGAAAGGGAAAGCCAGCCGAGAACGCAGTATCGAATAGTGACGAATTGACGATGTTTCTAACTCCAATCACCTGGACCATCCTTTTTCTTCCTCTACTACATATATTTTTCCTTCGTTCTGATAAAGAAGTGAAATGATGGGAGCTAATCATCCTTCTCTCCTTCTTCCCCGTTATTTTTACAACATGTAAACATGTTTATCATTTGTCATCTCCCTCCTCTCTTCCTCTCACCTGTTTATCCCGAATAATGGGTACTTTATCTCCCTCTCTCTCTCTTTCTTCCCTCTTTTATCGTCCATTTCCTCCTTTTCCTTCTTTCCCCTCCATTTTCCATTTTGCGTTCTTTCATCTTTCCTCAATTCAGTTTCCAAATTTTCACTTTAGGTACGTATGTAGGATGATGGATGGTATTCAGATGTTTGAAAATCTGGGCAATCGGGTGACAGGCTTCTCGGCCCTACTCAGGCTGGGTGCGGTTATTATGAGTATAGTTGGGTAATTCCTCGTCGAATGAAGGGTAAAACTCCGTCAACAAAGACCTTAGCAGTTTTCCAGTGACGTCAAAGTCCCACAGAGCCTTCAAAGCCGTAAAAAATCTAAAAAATGATCCTACTATTGAAGCTCTTAATATGCCAAAGTTCAAAGCTCTGGGAGCAATTTATTATGAATTTGTTTTGTAGGATGACTGAATGAGAACAGAATCCCGCATTCCTCAGTAATGCCGTTATACTATCCTTCTCTCATTCCTTCTTTCATCCTTCTCCTATCTCTTCATTCTTCACCACCACGTTTCTTTTCGTCCATTTCTCTCGTCTCCTCCTTCTTCTTGTCCACCAATGTCCTTTCTTGTCCAAATTACGAGAGAGTTTTCGACAAATTTGCATATTAGTAGTCATATTTTTTAGTCGTGTACCAGGTACTCGTAGGTTGTGTATAGAGAGGTAAATCCCGTATCCTTTGAACATGTTCGCATGCATTTTACATGAGGGCTACACGTGCTTATCACATTTTCAGGATGGGGATGTAAAAGTGTTAGGACTACCTAAAATAATCATCAGCGCATTCATTATGCAGGCGAATCTGCTTTTGGCGTGAAATTTGAGGATTTTTCACTTGAATTTTTGAATATGAAGCAGCATAAAACAAGTATAATTTGGACATAAGCCTGAATTCAACATTTTTTTTTTCTACCCAAAAAGGGCCGAACAACTTTTTGGAATTTTATTGGGAATGAGCTGTATAGGGATAAGGTCGATGAAATGAGTAGTGAATTAGAGCGCAAAGACCCTGAATTCAGTGATTTAAATAATAAATACGTAAATAAGAGGTTGGGTGGAAGAGGTCCTAGAAGATTCCTTCCACTTTAAATAAAGCCAAAGAAAAGAGGACAACACAAAGCAAAAATTCCATTCCATTTCATTAAGCCCTGTCTTGTCAGACCACTACAGACAGTAAATATCAGTGCGAAAATCTTGTCGTTTTGAAGAAAACGTTTCTAAAGCGCAATCAACACGGAAGCACAAACAAAAGGAGAACAAGAGAGGATATGATGAAACAAAAGACACAATCGAAGCATTATTTCCTCTTGTTGAAAATTAGAGCTTTGTCAATCACCTTGAGACTTGAGATGGATATTGGAGCTAATTTCACCAGATACCTACCTCTTGCTATGCTGGCTTTCTTCTCTGTTTCCCTTCTCTCTTCTCTTTCGGGACGATAAGACTTTAGCAGTTACAGTTCCCTCTGTTAAACCTCTTGAAAAAGACCTCAAAAAATCAAAACACGATTTTTGTTTTCATACCCAGCCTACTTAGCTTAGTTGGTAGTGCGTCTGCCTTGTAAGCGCTAGGCCGCGGGTTCGATTCCCGCCCGGGGCGGATTTTATCCTGATGCGATAATGTTCGTTCTCGGAACGGCTGGCTTTCTCCTATCCTGTCTTCCTTCTCTCTTCGATTTCGGGACGATAAGACCATAGCAGTTACAGTTCCCTCTGTCAAACCTCTTAAAAAAAAACAGACACCGAGGCGAATACAATAGTCCGTCCCTTATACCTTTTTATTACTATTGTAATAGTAAAGGGAGGACGGACTAAAAATGGAAAGGACGAGAAAAGGGAAAGGAACAGAAAAGGTCTACCGGATACAGGATACTACTGCCTCTCTCTCCTTTTTCAAAATTTCACTCAGATTTTCCTGTAGGCTGATACTGATAACACGCAGGAGGCTCTGGACTTTTTTTAAAGCTCAAATAAAGAAGATCTGGTGTGAATAGCACACGACTTTTCTTATCCCAGAACCGATTAACTTCAGAAACAATATCGCCTATCAAAAGTATCAAACATTTGGCAGATGTTTTTATGTCCGAAGCCACGATTTCTTCATAAATCAATAAATGAATAAATAAGTTCTGCTGAAATAAAGAACAGATGAGACTCTCAAGAGTCAGCAAAGTCAATCAAACATTTCGAGTAAAAATAACAAGGCAATGTCACTAGTTCAGGTATGCTCAATATCAGGAGTAGGTATACCTGTCTTGAAGGTTTCTCAGAGATACTAGAAAATGAGTTCTTCCGGGCACGATAAGAATTGCACGTATACTTTTCATGCAAATTTCAAGCACTTTCCATTTCACATTTGCATATCAATACATGTGTTGAAAACAGAAAGTACTTTTCCCAGTTTCCCAGTTGGGTGTCTGTTTGCATCCAAAATTTATGTATCTAGTTTTCAAGTTTCACATTGCAGAAAATAATACTCGAAAATAGATGTCACTTTATCGAATACAATTCGACTATATCTATAGTGCATTATACCTACTCGAAGAATACCGTTTTACATGAGGGCTACACGTGCTTATCACACCTTCAGGATGGGGATGTAAAAGTGTTAGGACTGCCTAAAATAATTCTCAACGCATTCATTATGCAGGCGAATCTGCTTTTGGCGTGAAATTTGAGGATTTTTCAGTTGAATATGAAGCAGCATAAAACATGTATGATTTGGATTAATAATGAAATAAGTTTTTGGAATTTTACTGGGAATGAGCTGTTTAGGGATAAAGTTAATGAAATGGGTAGTGAATTGTAATAACAAAGACCCTGAATTCAGTGATTTAAATAAATAAATTCGTGAAGAAGTAAAGTGGTTGGCTGGAAGACCCCCTAGAAGAATCCTCCCACTTTAAATAAAGCCAAAGAAAAGAGGACAACACAAAGCGAAAATTCCATTTCATTTCATTAGGCCCTGTCTTGTCAGACCACTACAGACAGTAAATATCAGTGCGAAAATCTTGTCGTTTTGAAGAAAGCGTTTCTAAAGCGCAATCAACACGGAAACACTAACAATAGGGGGGGGGAGAGGGAGAGAGAGAAGGAAAAGAAGAGGAAAAAAGAGAGGGTATGAGAAAGAGAGACAGAAAGGAGAGAGAGAGAGAGAGAGAGAGAGAGAGAAGATAAGTTTTGCAAAGTTCACGAATCAAACACGGTCTCAAATCTCGGGAGGATCTTTCCTTCTCTCTTCCTCCCTCCCCTCTTCCTCTCTCTTGCCTCACTCTCCTCCCTCTCTCTCTCACACACACACACATTTCCCCATATCGTCTTTCTCCTTTCCCCTCATTGACTCAACTCCCTCCTTTCTGAAGGAAAAGTTGTGGAAAAACGTGTTTTCATACACTGAGAACCAGGGTGCCGGAAGCCCAGTCGAGTGACTGGGTTCCGGAACTCTTATATTGATCTCTACATCGGGAAGCTCGACATTATTATAAAGTATTCCAATAACCTAAATCAGGGGAAGTAACCCAATAATAGAGTTCTTCCACCTTAACTAGTGGCATCCTATCACTAATTTTTTTTTCTCAGTGTACCCTTCTTGAATACAACCGTTCAATCCTAGGAAGGTATTATTTTTTTCACTCCCAGGTCTATAGATTTTCCTTATCTGTTTTTACACTGATTTCTTTCCAAAGCCAAAATTATGAGCAATGCTTTAACGACTTTCCCTATCAAATATGGAAACAGTGGATGTGTGTGATGGGTGTGGTGTGTGTGGGGGGTGTATTTGTGTGTGTGTGGTGGTCCCGTACAAAGGACGGGTCAACCACTAGTATGAAATATGAACCTTAGTGAAAACTTGAAAACTGAAAACCCAAACAGTGTACAAAAGCAACATATTGGTGGAGAATGGAGATGACATATTTGCATCTGAAAATTGTGGAAATGGAGGTGGCAAATTTATTAGGGTCTGCACTCCGGATACCGAATAATTTGAATTGGAAAGCAGTCTGGAGGTTTCGGAAAATCGAAGTGAAAGCAATACCTACTTTACTTAGTAAAAAGCATCATATACACGTTATGTTAGTTTGAAATGACAGTACCTACATGTATTCTACAACCCCTGAATTTAAAATTACAACCCCTGAATTTAAAATGAAAATTAATTCGATTCTCATACAATCCAATTTCTGAATTTAAGGTTCCTTATTTTTCTGAATTTAAGGTTCCTGAAACCTGACTCAAATTTGTTAATCAACTTCACATGAAATAATTGGAGAATAGCTACCTGCAGATAAATTATTGCTTATTGTAGAGTGTAGATTAAATTATATGCAGACGTTACTTCGGAATTTTCCCAGGGTAAATTTTGTTTATTCATCGCACTCGCTTTGTACGTTTCTCGGTAAACAAAACTCGCATAAATACAAGAATATTAAGATACATTATCCAGAGCGAAAAGCGTCCATCAAAGGAAAAAGCACTCAAGAAAATATGGGATGAATTCAATTAGGAGCTGTGACTTTTGCAAGGGGAGATATGTAAAACAGGAGCTACAGAGTGAATATATAATACAGAGAAAATGAAAACAGGAAAGAGAATATGCTGATTGCCACCCTTAACTGAAATAGAATACTCCACTGTGTCTCTAACAGTCTAACACAATAGAAAGGGAATTGTGCTTTTTATTTATTTAATTCGTACGACTATATGCTGAAACAACTTTGCTGTCATAACTCATAATAAACTCGAGTTAGTTACGGGATACAAATAACAGCGGATGCCAAGATCTCTTTATAGCAAAGTTGTACAAATAATAGTGAATGACTTCATAACAGACTGCTCAAGAGCTCAAGTTATACAAATAAATAGTGGGTCTTAAAATATGTGCCAAGATCTCTTTATAACAAACTTCAAGTGTACACATAATAGTGGATGTGCCAGAATCCCACAATTTCTTTGTGACCAAGTAGGTACCTAATGGATTTGACAGTATCTCTTTATAGGGGGTCGAGTGGATCTGGTACAACATCATCTCTTCTGATGAAGTGTTAAGCGTTACCCCTTCATTTGAGTTTAATCACAGTTAGTTGTAAAGTAACTTCCTGAGTTCAATAGCAAACTTCAAACTTGAATTGTACAGGTGGATCTCTTCATAGCCTCATACCAACTTTGAATGTCTGTATAAAACAGTAGTGGATGTGCCATAATCTCTTTATAAAAATCCTAAATTACAATAAGAGGTCCTGACACCTCTCTCTCTACCTCCATAGTTGTCTCTCTATCTCCCAACTGCTTTATATTTTAGCGTCATAAAAGTTTCACATCTCCGACATGATGTAAAGTACTTCGAGACGTTTTAAAGCTAAACAAATTTGTTCCTGAGTTTCTCTTTATCAAGGTGGCAAATAAAATTAAAAGTAAGAGATTTTTCAAAAGCTTGTCTGACATCACAGTAATTCGAGCAAAGTTTTTGTTCATCTGTTCTCCCGGTGGCAATGACGTAGATAATTTGGCATTTGTCCACCGCTTAGAATGCTCTAACTCTAAGCAGACATTAGTGACTTTATTGTACGAAGGTCAGGATTCAGTACGTCTTTTTCCAAGATGAATTACCGTATATTTTGTGTAGTTTGCACAGTATTTTAATGATAATTCAGTGCGAAAATCTTGTCGTTTTGAAGAAAACGTTTCTAAAGCGCAATCAACACGGAAGCACAAACAAAAGGAGAACAAGAGAGGATTTGATGAAACAAAAGACACAATCGAAGCATTATATAATCTGTCTTTCACTCTATTCTCTCATCCTCTCATTCTTTCTTTTCCTCCTTTTCTTATTATTTTTCTTTTCCCACTCTCCGTTCTCCCCTCTTCATATTTCTCTCATTTTCCTTTCTCCTTCTTTTTTTCTGCCTTTCTCCAACCCTCTTTACTCTCCTATATCTTGTGCTCTCTCTCTTTTCCCTCCCCTCCCTTCCTTCCTCTCTCTGTTTAAGAGATCTATTCTAACTCTCAGGCTTTCGTATGTTCGGAAAATTTCCCAAGGGGTTTTAATGGGATTGTATGAGTGTTGACAAGTATTATTGTTTTCTCAGAATGTCCCCGAATTTGACCTTTGATCCAGTGTTACTTAGCTTTTGGGTTCGTAGTTCAATTCTAATATTCCTTGATTTAGTCCTATGGAGCTAATTTCACCAGATACCTACCTCTTGCTATGCTGGCTTTCTTCTCTGTTTCCCTTCTCTCTTCTCTTTCGGGACGATAAGACCTTAGCAGTTACAGTTCCCTCTGTTAAACCTCTTGAAAAAGACCTCAAAAAGTCAAAACACGATTTTTGTTTTCATACTGAGAACCAGGGTGCCGGAAGCCCAGTCGAGTGACTGGGTTCCGGAACTCTTATATTGATCTCTACATATCGGGAAGCTCGACATTATCCAAATTTTCACTTTAGGTACGTATGTAGGATGATGGATGGTATTCAGATGTTTGAAAATCTGGGCAATCGGGTGACAGGCTTCTCGGCCCTACTCAGGCTGGGTGCGGTTATTATGAGTATAGTTGGGTAATTCCTCGTCGAATGAAGGGTAAAACTCCCGTCAACAAAGACCTTAGCAGTTTTAAAGTGACGTCAAAGTCCCACAGAGCCTTCATGCCGTATTCATGAATTCAAAGCCGGAGAGAAAAAGTCAGACTGAAAGTATATTGTGGAATGATGGTACTACACTACAACTGGCTGAAATTCATTTTCCAACAAGAACAAGAGAGGATTTGATGAAACAAAAGACACAATCGAAGCAAATAAGTTATGCTCTTTTTACACATACAGTTAACCTTCAACATTTTACCCTAAATCATAGGACCGTTTTAGAGAGGGTCTCTTTACATTCTCTAAGGATTTTCATTTGACAGATAAATCCTTAATATTGATAGCTTGCCTGAAGATATGATTCAGTCGAATGAAGGGTAAAACTCCCGTCAACAAAGACCTTAGCAGTTTAAAAGTGACGTCAAAGTCCCACAGAGCCTTCAAAGCCGTAAAAAATCTAAAAATGATCCTACTATTGAAGCTCTTAATATGCCAAAGTTCAAAGCTCTGGGAGCAATCTATTATGAATTTGTTTTGTAAGATGACTGAATGAGAACAGAATCCCGCATTCCTCAGTAATACCGTTATAAATTTAATTCAATTTGAATAAAAAGTCCAAGGCTTCTCCTGCATTTTCCCAGGGTAAATTTTGTTTATTCATCGCACTCGCTTTGTACGTTTCTCGGTAAACAAAACTCGCATAAATACAAGAATATTAAAATACATTATCCAGAGCGAAAAGCGTCCATCAAAGGAAAAAGCACTCTAAGAAAATATGGGATGAATTCAATTAGGAGCTGTGACTTTTGCAAGGGGAGATAGGTATGTAAAACAGGAGCTACAGAGTGAATATAATACAGAGAAAATGAAAACAGGAATATGCTGATTGCCACCCTTAACTGAAATAGAATACTTCACTGTGTCTCTAACAGTCTAACACAATAGAAAGGGAGTTGTGCTTTTTATTTATTTAATTCGTACGAGTATATGCTGTATATGCTGAAACAACTTTGCTGTCATAATCATAACCCATAATAAACTCGAGTTTGTTACGGGATACAAATAACAGCGGATGCCAAGATCTCTTTATAGCAAAGTTGTACAAATAATAGTGAATGACTTCATAACAGACTCCTCAAGAGCTCAAGTTATACAAATAAAAAGTGGGTCTTAAAATATGTGCCAAGATCTCTTTATAACAAACTTCAAGTGTACAAATAATAGTGGATGTGCCAGAATCCCACAATTTCTTTGTGACAAAGTAGGTACCTAGTTAGTTACGGGATACAAATAACAGCGGATGCCAAGATCTCTTTATAGCAAAGTTGTACAAATAATAGTGAATGACTTCATAACAGACTGCTCAAGAGCTCAAGTTATACAAATAAATAGTGGGTCTTAAAATATGTGCCAAGATCTCTTTCTTCATAACAGACTGCTCAAGAGCTCAAGTTATACAAATAAATAGTGGGTCTTAAAATATGTGCCAAGATCTCTTTATAACAAACTTCAAGTGTACACATAATAGTGGATGTGCCAGAATCCCACAATTTCTTTGTGACCAAGTAGGTACCTAATGGATTTGACAGTATCTCTTTATAGGGGGTCGAGTGGATCTGGTACAACATCATCTCTTCTGATGAAGTGTTAAGCGTTACCCCTTCATTTGAGTTTAATCACAGTTAGTTGTAAAGTAACTTCCTGAGTTCAATAGCAAACTTCAAACTTGAATTGTACAGGTGGATCTCTTCATAGCCTCATACCAACTTTGAATGTCTGTATAAAACAGTAGTGGATGTGCCATAATCTCTTTATAAAAATCCTGAATTACAAGAAGAGGTCCTGACACCTCTCTACCTCCATAGTTGTCTCTCTATCTCCCAACTGCTTTATATTTTAGCGTCATAAAAGTTTCACATCTCCGACATGATGTAAAGTACTTCGAGACGTTAAAACAGCTAAACAAATTTGTTCCTGAGTTTCTCTTTATCAAGATGGCAAATAAAATTAAAAGTAAGAGATTTTTCAAAAGCTCGTCTGACATCACAGTAATTCGAGCAAAGTTTTTGTTCATCCGTTCCCCCGGTGGCAATGACGTAGATAATTTGGCATTTGTCCACCGCTTAGAATGCTCTAAGCAGACATTAGTGACTTTAAGGTGGCAAATAAAATTAAAAGTAAGAGATTTTTCAAAAGCTTGTCTGACATCACAGTAATTCGAGCAAAGTTTTTGTTCATCTGTTTTTCCGTTCCCCCGGTGGCAATGACGTAGATAATTTGGCATTTGTCCACCGCTTAGAATGCTCTAAGACATTAGTGACTTCCTTTGAAATGCTCGTACAGAAAGCATTAAGATGTTGCCATTTTGTCCTCACCTCATCTTGACTTCCTGTGATGTTTTTCTTTCCCACATTCTTTCTTTGAAATGCTCGTACAGAAAGCATTAAGATGTTGCCATTTTGTCCTCACCTCATCTTGACTTCCTGTGATGTTTTTCTTTCCCACACTCCTTTTCATTTCCCTCCTTCCCTGTATTCTTTTTCACATTTCTTTGACGATAAGATTCGTTTCTGTTTGAGTTCATTCGTGGTCTATCTGCCCCCTGGCATTCCCAGTTAACCTTTGACTTTGTTAACTGACTTGAAAAGAGATAGAAAGGCATTGATATGGTAAGGTATGGTTCCCTATCTGAGACACGTGCATCCAGGAAGTCAGAGTTGGACTATGAATTCATTCTTTTTTCGTTTTCCACTCTTTTGAAAGAAGGAGAGGTACCTTGATTGATGTTTAATATGATATCCGAAATAAAGAAGGATATTTGATTGATCCATGTCAGCTTGCAGTGGTTCGAAACATCGAAACCACAGGTAAAAGATCTACAAAAAAAGTACATTTGAAATAATAATAATAGTGCTTATTTATACTGCTTGCATAGGACTTAAAAGTCCCTTTACTCCAGCAGTAGGCTACTACTATTATCAATAATAGTGCTTATTTATACTGCTCGCATAGGACTGATAAGTCCCTTTACTCCAGCAGTAGGCTACTACTATTATTTGGTCAAATTCTCAAATTATATTGAGGATAAAATTCTATACCTCGGCTGGGATTGAACCCACGCCCTCCTGTTTACCAGTCGAGCGCCTTGACCACTACACCACCAAGGCAGGTAATGTTCATGTATGAGGATAGGCAACGGGATGAAGGACTTTTTAATGTGTTGGATTCTACCAAAGGGTTTTTGGAAATTTTATAAAACGCCGTATCGCGTATTTGTAATTTTGCGGTGGCTGTAGGAGGAGGTAGCTTAGGAGTATTACTTTTGATTGATTTAACTCCACAGTACGTGAGAATGCCAGGTAGATTTTCGTCTATTCAAATTGTTGGTAACGAATCTTGGGAGCAAAATTTAAAATGTAGGGTTGATAGGGTCTTCTTCTACTTTTTATTTTCTGATGGAGAAATAATAAATCTACCTAATCATATCTTCAGGCAATCTATTAATATTAAGGATTTATCTGTTATCAGTAGGATGCAATTAAACAAACACACGTCCAGCATTTCATACCACTTGTAGAACACAACTAGTGGCGTGGTGTGAGATTTTCAAAGGGGAAGATAGAAACACGTAATCATAGTATGTCAATCTCCTGGTAGTCTTACTGGCAGTATGTCGATGCCTCTCAGGAAAGTAATCATGCGAAACCTGTCTTAAGTCCAAAGTGTGTCCAAACATACACCCATATTTATGAACAAAATGCTGTCTCTTAAGTTCGTGCTAAGCATAGTCTCAAGGCATTTGATTGGTCAATTTTGACTTGAGACTAATCTAAGAAATATCATTCTTGTTCATAAATACGACTGTTAGCCTCATCAGAAACCAGGAACAAATTTTAGGAGATTTATGAAAGCAGGGCCATTTTTCATACTGTTTCCTTTTGAGAAATGGACATACATTCCTCATTTGCTCCTTGGATTTTGTGACCAATTTGGCCATGGGGTGTCCTAAGGACACTGTTTCTGAGCCAAATCTACAATTTCTACAGATTGTATGTACCTTTCTTTTTTGTACCGTTCTCGTTGAGATCACCCTGTAGATCCTAGCGTCATAGTCTCAAGGCATTTGATTGGTCAATTTTGACTTGAGACTGATCTAAGAACGATCATTCTTGTTCATAAATACGAGTGATAGTCGATCGACGCTACGGGATGAATCTGTGTTATCGAGGCGGTGTGGACGTTCATGTTACCATGTATGGATAGACCTTTAGAATTCGGGTTGAATAATCAAATCACTTGGACCAGTTAGACTGTGTTTCACGAAGTCGGAGTTGGCTTCAATTCTGGATTGAGCTGGGTTAAGTAAAGCTCCTTAGAGAAAGTAAAGAGACCCTCTCTAAAACGGTCCTATGATTTAGGGTAAAATGTTGAAGGTTAACTGTATGTGTAAAAAGAGCATAACTTATTTGACCTTTTTAAGATCAAGGTAAAGTTTTTATTAACTTTTATGTGTAAGTAGGGCCGAAAAATGCGTTGAGAATTATTTTAGGCAGTCCTAACACTTTTACATCCCCATCCTGAAGGTGTGATAAGCACGTGTAGCCCTCATGTAAAGTGCATGCGAACATGTTCAAAGGATACGGGATTTACCTCTCTATACAACCTATGAATACCTGGCACACGAGTTAAAAAATATGATTAATATGCAAATGTGTCGAAAACTCTCTCGTAATTTGGACAAGAAAGGACATTGGTGGACAAGGAGAAGACAGATTTTCAAACATCTGAATACCATCCATCATCCTACATACGTACCTAAAGTGAAAATTTGGAAACTTGGTCAATTGCATAGGGAATCAGGACTAAATCAAGGAATATTAGAATTGAACTACGAACCCAAAAGCTAAGTACCTAACAGTTGACTGGATCAAAGGTCAAATTCGGGGACATTCTGAGAAAACAATAATACTTGTCAACACTCAAGGGGGGGGGGGAATGAAGAAATGGAGGAGAAAAAGAAGGAAGAAGAGATGAAGGAGGAGGAAAAGGACAAAGAAGAGGACTGTGAGGAGAAGGAGAAAGGAGGAGGAGGAGGAGGACTAGGTTGAAGAGGACGAGGAGAAGAATGATGGGGGAAAATACTGTAGGAATGGAGGAGAAAAAGGAAGAAGAAGAAGAGATGAAGTAGGAGTAAAAGGATACGAAGTGGAGGAGTGTCAGGAACAGAAGAAGAAGGAGGAGGAGGAGAAGAAGAAGAAGAAGAAGAAAGAAGAGACGAAGAAGAGGAAGAAGAAGGAGGAGGAGGAGGATATATTGCTTGAAAGGTTTACTTTTATCAACAAAGGAAGATATGAAGGATACAACAATGTACTCTCGGTTACCTAATCGAAAGGAAAAATCTGGCGAGAAGTTAGACGGTCATTTATTTTATGCTCCCTCAGAAATCTTGTCTGTAGGATAGACAGTAAAATATGACAAATACAGGAACTCTCTAATTATTTCTCTTTTTATCTTCTTGAAAGAAGAAGGAGAAGAAGAAGAAGAAGGGGTGGAGGAAGGCGAAAACGCGAGAAAAGCAAAAGAAGGAAACATAAAAAAAACTGGACGTATTTTCTCCTAAAGAAAATCCTTGGACAGCACCGGAAAGGTTCATAAAAAGGAAACAATAATTAGGGGAGATGGAGAAAAAGGAGGATGAGAAAAAGGAAGAGGAGGAAGGTTTCTCCTCTGTGACTCATTCAATATCCATGGGGGCCATTGGGATTGGCACTCTTGGAAAATGTCCAGACTTATGGTGCCCTAATTGCAGTACTTCGAGTTATGGTGCACTATTTCAGGACATTTGACCATGGGAATGTTTTGACAGAGTTTCCCAGAACCAAGGGAATTGAAGTGCTTTCTTTTTAATTATGTTCCATCTCAATCTCTCTGCCATGGATACCATCATAACTTTTGCATTACAAACTTAATCTGCTAATGATAATATGTTTCTCCTCTGTGACTCATTCAATATCCATGGGGGCCATTGGGATTGGCACTCTTGGAAAATGTCCAGACTTATGTTGCCCTAATTGCAGTACTTCGAGTTATGGTGCACTATTTCAGGACATGGGAATGTTTTGACAGAGTTTCCTAGAACCAAGGGAATTGAAGTGCTTTCTTTTTAATTATGTTCCATCTCAATCTCTCTGCCATGGATACCATCATAGCTTTTGCATTACAAACTTAATCTGAATATCCCGTGCAGTAAAAACATATGCATAGAAAAAGTTCTTGTATGGAAACCGCCAGTTTCCATTTGCTATAAGTCGGTAGATATGGGTCGAGTGGTTTTAAGACGAGGGATTCCTTCTTGTGGTGGTTTGTCCATAGTAGTTAGAAAGTTTTACGATCTTGGTATGACCCCGTTAGGATTCTGAGATAAAGGACCCTGAAGTTTCATGTTAGGAACTCCCATCATGGAAAAAACATTTCAGGACCTCCTATGACGGAATATATTGAAATGTTTGTATATTTAGACGGCATTAAAGAAAAGAACCATCTATAAGGGGCTTTTGCGTTATGGATGGTTCTTTTCTGTCAAATAGTAAAAACATATGCATAGAAAAAGTTCTTGTATGGAAACCGCCAGTTTCCATTTGCTATAAGTCGGTAGATATGGGTCGAGTGGTTTCAAGACGAGGGATTCCTTCTTGTGGTGGTTTGTCCATAGTGGTTAGAAAGTTTTACGATCTTGGTATGACTCCGTTAGGATTCTGAGATAAAGAACCCTGAAGTTTCATTTTAGGAACTCCCATCATGGAAAAAACATTTCAGGACCTCCTATGACGGAATATATTGAAATGTTTGTATATTTAGACAGCATTAAAGAAAAGAACCATCTATAAGGGGCTTTTGCGTTATGGATGGTTCTTTTCTGTCAAATGCTGTCCATTTATTCATTTGCTACAAAAGTAAAACGTCACATCACGTCGTTAGCATTTAGCCCACGCAATGAAAAGGGCATCGCAATATCCGGTAACGCATGTCAATGGGACATAGTAAAACGTCACATCACGTCGTTAGCATTTAGCCCACGCAATGAAAAGGACATCGCAATATCCGGTAACGCATGTCAATGGGACATATTTTAACACCCGTTCTACATTTTCATTCATACAGCTTGTACAAAAATCCATTAGAACACCTTTTCATAATATTTGTACTTTGACCTGGTTAAGGATCGTATATTAACCAAAACGTATCATAAACATGCAAAAACAAGTAGACAAAAATCCATTAGAACACCTTTTCATAATATTTGTACTTTGACCTGGTTAAGGATCGTATATTAACCAAAACGTATCATAAACATGAAAAAACATTAGGTTCTCCGCAAAGTTTGCATAATGGAAACAACAGCAAGCAAAGTTAATGTAAACACAGAAATATTCAAAGTAGAATTCCATTTTTTCCCTCACCTTGCCCTTCGCATAAAATTTATTTTAAAGTAAAGATTTTACTTTTGCACAAAATAGCTTCGGGGCTCCATCAACTTGTTCCTTGGAAAGCTGGAAATTTTTTTACGAACCCCATTTTTCTGGTAGAATAGATCAGTTGCGCTTACTTGGGTGATGTTTCAAAGTCATAGAGCAGGAAAAATGAGGAACAACGGAATTTTTCTTTTTATTCTACGACTTCTAGATCCCGAGATAAATCGATTAAAAAAATACCGGTAAATCGTGAACTTTGACGTCACGGCATACGCTTGTACAAAAATCCATTAGAACACCTTTTCATAATATTTGTACTTTGACCTGGTTAAGGATCGTATATTAACCAAAACGTATCATAAACAGGCAAAAACAAGTGAAAAAACATTAGGTTCTCCGCAGAGTTTGCATAATGGAAACAACAGCAAGCAAAGTTAATGTAAACACAGAAATATTCAAACTAGAATTCCATTTTTTCCCTCACCTTGCCCTTCGCATAAAATTTATGTAAAGATTTTACTTTTGCACAAAATAGCTTCGGGGCTCCATCAACTTGTTCCTTGGAAAGCTGAAAATTTTTTACGAACCCCATTTTTCTGGTAGAATAGATCAGTTGCGCTTACTTGGGTGATGTTTCAAAATCATAGAGCAGGAAGAATGAGGAACAACGGAATTTTTCTTTTTATTCTACGACTTCTAGATCCCGAGATAAATCGATTAAAAAAATACTGGTAAATCGTGAACTTTGAAATGCTCGTACAGAAAGCATTAAGATGTTGCCATTTTGTCCTCACCTCATCTTGACTTCCTGTGATGTTTTTCTTTCCCTCATTCTTTCTTTTCTCATCCCTCCTTCCCTGTATTTTTGTTCACATTTCTTTGACGATAAGATTCGTTTCTGTTTGAGTTCATTCGTGGTCTATCTGCCCACTGGCATTCCCAATTAACCTTTGACTTTGTTAACTGACTTGAAAAGAGATAGAAAGACATTGATATGGTAAGGTATGGTTCCCTGTCTGAGACATGTGCATCCAGGCAGTCAGGGTTGGACTATGAATTCATTCTTTTTTCGTTTTATACTCTTTTGAAAGAAGGAGAGGTACCTTGATTGATGTTTAATATGATATCCGAAATAAAGAAGGATATTTGATTGATCCTTATCTACAAAAAAATGTACATTTGAAATGTTCATATATAAGCATATAAGGATAGGCAACAGGATGAAGGACTTTTAAATGTGTTGGATTCTACCAAAGTGTTTTTGGAAATTTTATAAAACGCCGTATCGCATCTACCGAGTACCGAGTTCATATGGACTCAGGGCTTCTCTTCACGTTTTCGCCCGCGCCACCCTACAGATTTACCTTCCTAACAAAAGGATCTTCCAACCTCACTCTAACCGCACGCCCATTTCTTTCTGTTTCCAGACAATCATCACATTGACATATCTCGGAGTTGGTGCTACATTTACTGAAACGCTGCTGGGGGATCTGCCCCGGGGTGCCCACATTATCACCAAAACCACGTGTGAACTGTTGAGGATTCAGTATCGAGACTTTGTAGAGATTAAAGAAGTAAGTAGAGCTCTACAGAGATGATAAAATCTCCATGAAATACTAGTAATATATCTTTTTTAGGAGTTTTAATAGAGGAGACTGTAACAACAGATGACGGAGGTCTTATCGTTTCAAAATCGAAGGGAGTAGGGGCAGGATGAAATCTTGAATTTTTTTGTTCAAAAATTATTTATTCAAGATTTAGGTAGGTACATAAGAGAGGTACTTTTGGACCACCCTATAGATAGGTACACTACTAGAAAATTTAAGTTTGTGCCAGAAAACGTCGAAATTCGTGTTTATAACGCGTTAATAGAAAAACAACATCAAAATTTCAAACATCCTCAAAACACTAAAGGTATGTATGCAGGTATGAAAAATATTTTGAGTAAAAAAAAAATCAAATTCTTCCTTAAACTCTTCTCATTATTCTCAACAAATTTCCCAACAAAAAAATAAATTAAAAAACTGAAAATTGAAATTTAAGTCCTCCATCTTTCGGTTCTCTCTCCCTTCTCCCCTTCATTCTGCTTTGCTGAAAGTTTTTTTTTGTTGTTGCTTCGAAAAAATTCGCGAATGGAAAAAAACTTCAAATTTCCGGCTTTATACTTCAAATTTCCTGACAGCGCTAGATTTTAGAAAAGGTTTCACTGAAAACCGAATTTGTGAAGTCTTTTTTTTTCTCTCCGGTGTACATAGGTAAATAAATAAACAATATTATTATGAATAGTTAAAATTTTATACTGAATATTGTAAATATCTATTCTGTATTGTACCTACTTCTCTCTCTCTCTCTCTCTCTCCCTACCTCTCCTTTATTCAGAAGTCGAAGTCAGATACCTATCTCAAGATTCTCAAGGCATAGGCTGGTATGTTTTGAATACAAAGAACAACAATGAGTGCGAGAAAAGTCTTCATTACAAGCATAAACAACAAGATTTGTTTCATAAAACACACAAAAGACGTTTTGATCATTAAACGGGTAAATATCTTCTGTATTGTACCTACTTCTCTCTCTCTCTCTCTCTCTCTCTCTCTCCCTACCTCTCCTTTATTCAGAAGTCGAAATCAGATACCTATCTCAAGATTCTCAAGGCACAGGCTGGTATGTTTTGAATACAAAGAACAACAAAGAGTGCGAG
Source organism: Diaphorina citri (assembly GCF_000475195.1). Classification (NCBI taxonomy): domain Eukaryota; kingdom Metazoa; phylum Arthropoda; class Insecta; order Hemiptera; family Psyllidae; genus Diaphorina; species Diaphorina citri. The sequence goes on along the minus strand of NW_007378622.1, from coordinate 47,888 downwards.
AAAAGTCTTCATCACAAGCATAAACAACAAGGTTTGTTTCATAAAACACACAAAGGACGTTTTGATCATTAAACGTGAAAGTACGAGGGTCAAGATTCTCAAGGCATAGGCTGGTATGTTTTGAATACAAAGAACAACAATGAGTGCGAGAAAAGTCTTCATTACAAGCATAAACAATAAGGTTTGTTTCATAAAACACACAAAGGACGTTTTGATCATTAAACGTGAAAGTACGAGGAGAAACTGGAACAAAACTCAAATGAAAAATGAAAATGACAAAAGTTAAAACAATATTTATTTCTCACATTTCCAAAGCGATGAGAGAATTCCGCCATAAAAGTCAATGAAAAAGTACACACACTTTTCCACACAAAAAGGTTACAAAAATAAATAAAAGACTTTGGCAAAGTCGTAAAAAACACATTTCGCTCCAAGCTTCTTTGCTGACTGAGAAAGTGAAATTCCTGCTGATGCGGAAGGGGAAATATTTTGCAGATGACATGAATGAGCACAGTGCACACTCGATTTTTACCTGCTGAATGAATCAGCACATTGCAGACTCAGAAAAACCTAAACTTTCAATTCAGGCAATATTCATTTCCTTCAGCGCTTCAATTTATCACTATTAGGGAAAGTGAAATTCCTGCTGATGCGGAAGGGGAAATATTTTGCAGATGACATGAATGAGCACAGTGCACACTCAATTTTACCTGCTGAATGAACCAGCACATTGCACACTCGATTTTTACCTGCTGAATGAATCAGCACATTGCAGACTCAGAAAACCCTAAACTTTCAATTCAGGCAATATTCATTTCCTTCATGTGAAATTCCTGCTGATGCGGAAGGGGAAATATTTTGCAGATGACATGAATGAGCACAGTGCACACTCAATTTTACCTGCTGAATGAATCAGCACATTGCACACTCGATTTTTAACTGCTGAATGAATCAGCACATTGCAGACTCAGAAAAACCCAAACTTTCAATTCAGGCAACAATATTCATTTCCTTCAGCACTTCAATTTATCACTATTAGGGAAATTAATTTAATTTGAATTAATCTTGAGATCAGGGGCTTACTTCACGGACGAGTCCGCACTTCCCACATTTTACAAAATGCGCGGAAAAAATTGACAAACGATACCAATAACATATTTTCTGCGGAGTAAAAGTGATTAGTAAGGAGTGCAGGGTCGTGGGTTAGGATTAGGACATACAGACAGAAATTTTTCTAAGGATAAATATACTTTTACTTCAGCCTATCGAAGGTGTAATTTACAAGTGCCTCCTCAAGTTCAAGTGGGTGTAAGTTATTAGTCCGGGTAAATTACATATCGAACATTTCCCCCCTTGCTCCCTTTTTTTACCCCCCCGATATGATTCCTGGGGTAAAATGTGTAATGTGTGTGTAACATTTTACAAAATGCGCGGAAAAAATTGACAAACGATACCAATAACATATTTTCTGCGGAGTAAAAGTGATTAGTAAGGAGTGCAGGCTGCAGGGTCGTGGGTTAGGACATACAGACAGACAGAAATTTTTCCAAGGATAAATATACTTTTACTTCAGCCTATCGAAGGTGTAATTTACAAGTGCCTCCTCAAGTTCAAGTGGGTATAAGTTATTAGTCCGGATAAATTACATATCGAACATTTCCCCCCTTGCTCCCTTTTTTTAACCCCCCGATATGCTTCCTGGGGTAAAATGTGTAATGTGTATATCGAACATTTCCCCCCTTGCTCCCTTTTTTTAACCCCCCGATATGCTTCCTGGGGTAAAATGTGTAATGTGTGTGTACTTATTTACAGATTTTCTTTTATAAAATGGAAATTATCAGGGCTCTGTTTCTGACTGATTTGAACAGGGTCGGATTTACGTAGGGGAACGTGAATTTTTATTGGAGGTATGATAGACCCTGAAGTTGTATTAGGACTATATAAGAGAGGCAGGCTCTCTCGCTATTTATCTTCTTATTCCTTTTTTTTCCTTTCTCTCTCCCTCTCCTTTACCCTCTTGAAATGTGAATTCTTTGTGGTGAAAGTGTAACCAGCAAGAATTTTTGTGGGTATATCATACCATGACGAGTCTTTCACCTACCTATCAAAGGATATTCTCGTCTTTTTCGTTTGTAATATTTGAAGAACGATTTAAAAAATCAGCAGATATCAATCCTTTGCACGACCTCTAAAAAGGCCCAAAAGTGCAAGAATTTTTGTGGGTATATCATACCATGACGAGTCTTTCATCTACCTATCAAAGGATATTCTCGTCTTTTTCGTTTGTAATATTTTAAGAACGATTTAAAAAATCAGCAGATATCAATCCTTTGCACGACCTCTAAAAAGGCCCAAAAGCGGAAAAGCCCAACGAAATTTAAGTGTGGCCCTAGCCAAAGTATGCATTAGGAGAAAATTACAAACGCTTAGATTGCTTAGAACAGGGTTGTCCAACCCATTTCTGCGGCCCTCGAAGGCCCGCGAAGGCCCGTGTAGAACTCTGTGAACTCCAAGCTGACCCTATTTCTCCATCCCGAACAGAAGTAGCTTCTTGATAGAGACCGATTTCCAAACCTTAAAACTCTAGGGCCCAAAAGCGGAAAAGCCCAACGAAATTTAAGTGTGGCCCTAGCCAGAGTATGCATTAGGAGAAAATTACAAACGCTTAGATTGCTTAGAACAGGGTTGTCCAACCCATTTCTGTGGCCCTCAAAAGCCCGCGAAGGCCCGTGTAGAACTCTGTGAACTCCAAGCTGACCCTATTTTTCCATCCCGAACAGAAGTAGCTTCTTGATAGAGACCGATTTTGGCCCTAGCCAAAGTATGCATTAGGAGAAAATTACAAACGCTTAGATTGCTTAGAACAGGGTTGTCCAACCCATTTCTGCGGCCCTCAAAAGGCCGCGAAGGCCCGTGTAGAACTCTGTGAACTCCAAGCTGACCCTATTTTTCCATCCCGAACAGAAGTATAGCTTCTTGATAAAGACCGTTTTCCAAACCTGAAAATTCTAAGACTGAAGATTACATCAATGTTTGGTAGTTTATACATGTCCGAAAGTGCTTTTTCGACTATGAAGCATGTGAAAAACCGAGGTTTGGAAAGGTTTGTGAGTTGAATTTTTACCTTTGCGGCCCGCCAACTCTCTATCTTGGTCTCTTGTGGCCTTCGGGTGAGCAAAGGTTGGACAACCCTGGCTTAGAACTTATTGTCAGGAATAACAAAATTGTCAGGACAAACATGTGAAAAACCGAGGTTTGGAAAGGTTTGTGAGTTGAATTTTTACCTTTGCGGCCCGCCAACTCTCTACCTTGGTCTCTTGTGGCCTTCGGGTGAGCAAAGGTTGGACAACCCTGGCTTAGAACGTCATGTGAAAAACCGAGGTTTGGAAAGGTTTGTGAGTTGAATTTTTACCTTTGCGGCCCGCCAACTCTCTACCTTGGTCTCTTGTGGCCCTCGGGTGAGCAAAGGTTGGACAACCCTGGCTTAGAACTTATTGTCAGGAATAACAAAATTGTCAGGACAAAAGGTTATTGTCAGGAATAACAAAATTGACTGTAAAACATCTTGAGGAGGGCGTAAGTAAAGAGGGAAGAGAGGGAATAGGAAGTAAGCATTGAGGAGGGAAGGGTAGGAATAAGGAGTAAGCATTGGGGAGGGAAGGAAGGGAGAGTATGAAGAGCTTTGTGCAATGTCAAGGAAACGTTATTTCAACCGGAAAATTTTCTGTATTTTTTGTTATTTTTCCAAGTGTAAGAACAGGAAATTGTGAGAAAATTATTCTTCATCAGCTTTTGATATTTTTTGAGAAATTGAGATCCGCACCGTAATTTATTTTTCCAAGTGTAAGAACAGGAAATTGTGAGAAAATTATTCTTCATCAGCTTTTGATATTTTTTGAGAAATTGAGATCCGCACCGCACCGTAATATTGTAATGAGGGAATTCTCATGACGTCAGTCATTCGACTGGCATGTCCGTTACTTCGTCCGGTAGCGACTGCTCAGTCATTTCATCCTAAAAGTTTTCCGATTTACTTTCTTGTCCCAATACTCCCAATATCTTAGATGCGCTGACCACATGCCATGCGGCCTGTTGCATGCGCGACTATGCGCGACTTTTAGTAGCGCGTAGTCGCCAAACTCTCTATCATTTTCATAGGACTGCGCGCTCTTATAGGTAATTTGCGCGACTACGCGTCCAATGTTGTCATCCTAAAAGTTTTTCGATTTACTTTCTTGTCCCAATACTCCCAATATCTTAGATGCGCTGACCACATGCCATGCGGCCTGTTGCACGCGCGACTATGCGCGACTTTTAGTAGCGCGTAGTGGCCAAACTCTCTATCATTTTCATAGAACTGCGCGCTCTTATAGGTAATTTGCGCGACTACGCGTCCAATGTTAAATGGGCCTTACGCTTTACAACACGAGCTGTAAGTTTTCATTATTGTCTAATATTTAATAAATATTTTGAATTTAGAGCTCGAGAAAAAAAGCACGTACTTTATTAGGAAAAGCGACGCTCCCGGTAAAACAGGAGGCGTTGTATCGTATGCGATTCCGATAATGTCACAGAAAACGCGCTCTGAACTCTGAAAAGAAGCTTCAATAGAGAGTCCACAACTCCACAACCTTCAGTAAAAGCAACAAGCTATAAGTTTTCAAGACGTATTTCTGTAATCAAGAAGTATTTCCGTAAGTCTCTGTCTGCAAAGTTTTTCCCAAGGATTCTCTTCTTATTATTTACGTATTCTTCCGCGTTTTTATCTTTGTTTCTATTCCAGTGGAAAATGTATTGTCTTATTCCTCTTTCCTCTAATGTGTTTTTTACGTTTTAGGTGGTCATTCGTCTGCGTACTGTTATCTTGGAGCTCAGAAGTACAAATTATGTACATCCATATTTAGAGGGTATCCTGCAAATTCAGGGATATCCCGACGTCTTGGCTTTAGGCCGGTCATTCACTATCAGGTAGACCTGACAGGTACGCCTGAACAGGTTTCCTTGTCAGGTCTACCTGCTAGTGAATGGCCGGCCTTAGTTTCCTATAAGGCTTCTGTTGTAAGGCTCCAGAGTTTCCTGTGTTAGGTATATGTGTTTCCTGTCTTATCAGAAGGTAGAAAGTATCTCTTTATTTTGTCTGGGAAAGATCTTGGCTTTTTTATTCCTATAAATATTCCTGGTATTTTGTTTTTGTCTGGGAAATATCTTGGGGACCTTGGGGTTTTTTATTCCTGTTAATACTTTAGGCCGGCCATTCACTATCAGGTAGACCTGACAGGCGCACCTGTTCAGGCGTATTGTGAATGGCCGGCCTTAGTTTCCTGTAAGGCTTCTGTTGTAAGCCTCCAGAGTTTCCTGTGTTATCAATCTCTCCTCTAGGTATATATGTGTGTTTCCTGTCTTATCAGAAGGTAGAAAGTATCTCTTTATTTTGTCTGGGAAAGATCTTGGCTTTTTTATTCCTGTAAATATTCCTGGTATTTGTTTTTGTCTGGGAAATATCTTGGGGACCTTGGGGTTTTTTTATTCCTGTTAATACCATCCCCTGTAAATTTTCTCTCGTCTTCATTTGAATTTTACGACGAAACAACAACTTTCCCAGGAACTTTCTTAATAATCAGACTTCTGTGTTTCCCTTTCTTCATTATTCCTCTTTCTCCTCTCTCTCTCTTCTTTCATTATTCCTCTTTCTGTCCCTCTTTATTGGTTCCTAATACTATCCCCTGTAAATTTTCTCTCGTCTTCATTTGAATTTTACGACGAAACAACAACTTTCCCAGGAACTTTCTTAATAATCAGAAGTCTGTGTTTCCCTTTCTTCATTATTCCTCTTTCTCCTCTCTCTCTTCTTTCATTATTCCTCTTTCTGTCCCTCTTTATTGGTTACTCTCCCCTACTACTCACTCTCATCACCTTTTTAGCTCTTCTGTTACTCTCCATCTCCTTCTCTTTCTCTCCTCTTTCTTTCCCTCTTCCTGTTCTTTATTTTCCTCTCTCTTTGTCTCTCAATCTCTTTCTTCCTCTCTTTCTCTCGATCTCCATCTTCAGCTCTTTCTTTTCCTTTTAATATCTCTTTTCCCCTCTCTTTCCCGCTCTTCCTTCTCCCTCTCTCCCTCCCTCTTCCTTTCCCTCTTTCTTCTGTTGCCTCGCCCTTAAGTTATCTCCCTAGTTATTTCGTTTAATGACTGAAAATATGATAGTCCGCTTGCTGCAGTGTGCACTCTGCAGTATTCTGCCATATTTCTCTACCTAAGATGCTATAGATATAGCTCGTCTTGTGTTGACCTAACTATTTATGTATTTTTTGTCTTACAAAGCTCTTCTCTTGACCTAACTATTTTTCGTAGTTTATTCTTCAGTTCGTGTCTTAAGAGTCCTACATAGTCCTACATAGCTATACGGTGAAGGTAAAATTGGGGGAAAACGCGATAGAATTCCTTCCCTTTTCCATTGTCAAGACAGTCGTCCGGTGTAGTGGTGAGCCAATGGAATTTTAGCCTCAACATTCTTTGAGAATTTTGCCACAATAATATGGAGTAGTAACCTCCTGCCTCCTGCTTTCTTCTGGGATTCTTTAGCTCTATCTCTCTTCCTCTCTTCCCTTTGCTCTTCTTACTATTTGTCCCACGTGTAAATATTTTTCCTCAGCTAGGTCGTTAGCTATGTCGCTTGGTCAGTTATGTTAAGCTACAATGGATTGTTGTTACCGTGGTTCAGTTGCGGCGTCTTGAATACAGAGGTTCTTCTTTTTTTTTCCGATAAGGCGCAAATTTCGAGATCAGAGCTCATTTGTGTGAGAAAATGTGAAAAAAATCCCCCAAAAACTAGTTTTTTTGGATTTTTGCATTTTCTTCGTTTTAGTCTCAATATTTTTTTTAATTTTTATAGTTTTTTCTGAGATAATAAAAAAAATTCATGAGAATCACCAATTATGCAAAATGAATAAAGCTCGTATAAATTTCGTATCGTTTATCTCCGCGACTCACAGTGGTGTAGGGTGAGATGTGAATTTTTAGGGGACTTCCTATAATAATGAATTCTTTGCGGCAAAGCAGACACCTTTTTTCCCCAAGATTTGTGGGTACCACTGGCACAGAATTATTAATTGCCTTTTTTACTTTCTATTTACTATTAATTCTCATTCATCATCAATCCTTTTACTCTGGTAATGCCGGCGTGCAAGCCTAGTGTGATACCAACTGGAGCACGTTAACTCTATAGCAGCAGGAGTAGATGTAATACATACTTCAGTAAACTCCAGAAAAAGGATCTCGATTGGACCTTTGAAGACCCAATGGGACCCTCTCATGAGTTCGTTACACATTTCAATATAGTTAGCCTTTACACACCTTTGAGTCTTTCAATATAAAATTATAAACGCTATACCTTTTCAATATAAAAATAAACTATACACCATTCCAATATAAAAGAACACAGACTTGAAAGACTCAATAAGGTTTCCAGCAGAGCGGAAAAAGGACGTTTGAGACTTTGAACAGTCTGTGAAAGGCTGAAAGGTGACTACTATACGTTTCGCAATATTCACTCTTCTTTGATCCTTTGTGTCACTTTGTGTGTTGAATTTGACATTGTAAAGCTGCAAAGGCCAAGGACAGAGTCAGCACTTTGAATAAGAGATGTCCACTTTTAGCTCTGCACTAAGCACGTTTCGAGAAATATTTAATACCTCGATAACAGGAGAGTAATAGAGCGTGATTTTGTGCTATCCTACTATAGTGCTATACATTTATCTAGGTGTAAAGGGGCGTTTACACTATAGGAGAAAGCCAGCCGTTCAGGATAAAATCCGCCCCAGGCAGGAATCGAACTTGCGACCTAGCGCTTACAAGGTAGACGCGCAACCCTCGAAGATAACTATGCTGCTAAAATAAGTTCAAGGGGAATAGGAAAATAAATAAGTAATAAATTATAGCTGTTTTTTGTTGACTATTATTAGGTGATTTAGTAATTTATCGCTTAGGGAAGCACGGGGTAAGAATTCTAATCCATTTAATTGCTCATAAAAACAAAACATAAACGGAGATCACGTTTTATTTAACGGAGATCACGTATTATTTACGAGCAACGAAATTGTTTAAAACACAATTCCAATATTAATTTTGTTGTGTATAAAACAAGAAATCGGGATGATTATCGAACTTATCTTTCGCAAATCCAGGGATAACCCAAATGCAGGAACGGATTATCTACTTTTCATTACAGGGAGCTTATTGTAGTCATATTTGTATTAGTTCTCATTAAGTTTCCCCGTGTACTCTCCGCCCCTGCTATTTCAAGAGTTAAGGGCAGCGGTGAGCAATCTTTTGAGAGGAGTGAGTCCCTCAAAAAGAGAGGGAAATTGCGACCTCCTTCAAAAAGAAACTATAATAGGTAATTATAGTTTCTTAGTTATGTTGAAAAAAATAATCATTTTTTGGGAACAAAAATTTTAAGCCAGCGAGCAGCAGCGAAATAACGTGAAATAATTGAGAAGAGGTGGGTTGCTTTAGGTTTTCACTAAATAAAGGGTACAACTTAACCCCGGTCACTAAAAACCTTTTGCAAATTTTGGATATTTAGTTTTGAGGCGCGACCCCTCAAACTTTAGTTTACAATTCCTTGGGGGAACGCGAGACCCACAGGTTGCACACCCCTGTTTCCGAGAATGGCGTAACTCCACGGGATTCCTGTTTATTAAAACCTGGGAAAAGTTATGTTCCGCATTTTGTGTGAACGTTGCCTTCATTACGGACCATGTCGGAAACATAAATATCACCATCATTGTTCTAGCGTTCTTGATAGCTTTAGCCTTTTATGTTCCGTGCATAATTTACACTTCGGCATTGTAGTCTCTGAGCATTGGATTAAAATATCCGTGCTAATCCCTGTTGTAGGCTATTTAGGGTTGACGTGAAGCCGATGTTAGAAATTCTGTTGAAGTTTGAGCTAAATTCCCTTTAAAGCATGAGCTATTTATTTCTTCGATAAATGAGGTCGATTAGGGATTAGAGGAGTTTTGTAATCTTACCGTAAAAAGTAAACAAGATTTCATTTTGTACCTTTCTCTCTCTCTCTCTCTCCGTCTCTGTCGATTTCAACACTTTCCAAAGCGGACAACTTTGTATTTCAGAAAATTACCCCGTCAAACTGAGAAAAGATCTCTCAAATCCATTTGAAACAATTCTAACAGGAGTAACAGGTAATATACAATTCCACAAACACAGCAAAATATGGTGAAACGAAAACAACCAAGGTGTTAGGTAGGTATACTATTAGAGGTAACTGCAGTAATACCTCCACCTAATCTTTCCTCCAGTCTCCCAAACACGCAATGAAAACAAAGTTTACGTCTGACCTATATTTTCTCCCTGTTTCAGAGAAACAAAGATGTAATCAGCGAGCTTCAAATGAACACGAAAATCAAAAACGGTAAGTCAATATACATAGGTACATTCTGTTCCCTTTAGTAGATGAGAGATATGGCACAAATTGAGGATCCATTTGGCCCTTGCGATTTTGGTAGCGTATTTTCCCCAGATGTGGCACAAATTGCAGATGAGAGGATCAATTTGGCCCTCGTGGCCCCTGTAGTATTGTATTTATGACAAGTATTTATGCCATGGAATTTCAATTTAATTTAAAAGGAACATTCACGAGGATAACATTACCAGATACCTTTATTTTCAGGAAGGGTAGGTTAAAATGCATACATGATTAACATAATAATCATAAAAAGTAGGTACACTGTACAAAGTTAAAACATCATGTTGGTATATTAAAACATCATGTTGTATTTGAAACGTAAACCCAATTATGTGGTGTTAAAAACAAATTTCCAGGCACAGGGATTTCTAACGATCACAAATTTTTACTCGCAAGAGTTGGAAACTTCGCCAAAGTGCGAAATGCCAATGTGCTTTTTAGGGAACTCCGCGCGGGCCAACAGGTCTCGTCTGATCACTGAAGCAACATCGAGCATGGATTAAACTTGGATAAGTGACCGCTTAGGAACATCAGTAGCACCAACGATAAACGATAACCCATAATACATTTACATAATCGGGAGACGCCAAAACTAAAACTCACTTATTCCATTCCATCACTTCAGCCGAGAACGAAATTCTAAGAGAGAATGGGAGTAGCACCAACGATAAACGATAACCCCCAAGGGGTTTCAGAGAAATTTGAATGGATAATTATGATTTATCAGAGAAGATATTATTTTTGAATGATTTTGGTAGCTATCTAGCTATACTACTGAAAAGGAAAACAACTGTTTATAATTGACCGAACGAAATTCAAAAACGGTAAGTCAATATACATAGGTACATTCTGTTCCCTTTAGTAGATGAGAGATATGGCACAAATTGAGGATCCATTTGGCCCTTGTGATTTTGGTAGCGTATTTTCCCCAGATGTGGCACAAATTGCAGATGAGAGGATCAATGTGGCCCTCGTGGCCCCTGTAGTATTGTGTTTATGACAAGTATTTATGCCATGGAATTTCAATTTAATTTAAAAGGAACATTCACGAGGATAACATAGGGACTCAATTTTTGAAACTTCGAGGCATTTTTGGCTCTGAACTCTGAAAAGAAGCTTCAATAGAGAGTCCACAACTCCACAACCTTCAGTCTCTGAACTCTGAAAAGAAGCTTCAATAGAGAGTCCACAACTCCACAACCTTCAGTAAAAGCAACAAGCTATAAGTTTTCAAGACGTACCTATTTCTGTAATCAAGAAGTATTTCCGTAAGTCTCTGTCTGCAAAGTTTTTCCCAAGGATTCTAGGATAAAATCCGCCCCGGGCGGGAATCGAACCCACGGCCTAGCGCTTACAAGGCAGACGCACTACCAACTAAGCTAACTAGGCTGGTCTAGTTTCTATTCTATCTCGAATTCAAGACTCTTTTTCACCAGATAGTCCAAATACAAGCAACACGTTTATTCTTTTCCATATTTATTCACTACACAAAATTACCGTCCTGGTCGGGATTTGAACCTTACACCTTTCGTTCAATGGTCAGCGTTCTTAATTAGTTGGTTACAGCCAGCGTACTCTTATCCTTTATACGAAGAGAGAGAGAGAGAGAAGGGAGGGGAGGGAGAGGAAAAGAAAGATAGAGTGTGCGAAGGGTAGAGGGAGGAAGGGAGGGGTTCAAGGAGCGAGGTAGGGAGGGAGAGAGAAGGAGGAGGAGAGAGAAAGAAACAGAGAGAAGTAGAGAGGGTATTTAATATTAATTACACCTGGCTGTCAGTTTATCGCATTTCTTCCGAAAGCTCTTGGCTTAGGAGAAATTTATTTTGGTCCCCGAAACATTTGCTCAAATTAATGAAAATATACTCCATTACTTCCATGCCACATTCGGAGGGGGATAAAACTCGGGGGCAAATTTCGACATTTATAATTAATACCCAACCATGGGTGATGCACTGAATGCTTTTTTAGACTAGGATTTGCGTAGTAGTGCTTTATTTAGAATTTCTTTATTTAGAATTTATCCTTAAAAATTTTATAAATGAATATCACAGAAAATCTTATCTACATTTATCCCCCTATTCTTCCTTTTCCACCTTCTCCTCTCTCCTCTCTTCCCCTCTTTCCTTCATTTTATCCCTCTCCCTTTTCTTTCCCCTATTTTCCTATCCCTTCCTCTTTCAATATTTATTTTCTTCACATACACCTTTTCTAAAATTTCGGTTCCTTTTTAGCCCGTCTTGGCTTAGGAGAAATTTATTTTGGTCCCCGAAACATTTGCTCAAATTAATGAAAATATACTCCATTACTTCCATGCCACATTCGGGGGGGGATAAAACTCGGGGCAAATTTCGACATTTATAATTAATACCCAACCATGGGTGATGCACTGGATGCTATGTATTTTAGACTAGGATTTGCGTAGTACTGCTTTATTTAGAATTTCAGACTGTCAAGAAACTACAGTATCCCTTCATTCGTAGGTGCATACTACAGAGATACTAATATTTGCCTAAAAATTGAAGTATTAGGCCCACAAGGATAATGAGGGACTTGGTTGACATCCCAATGAAAACTATGAAAAGGCAAAGCGTGCTAATCACCTAAAACCTAAGCAGTTAAAGGGCTATCTCTGGCATAAAACTACCTACTAGGAGTGGGTTAATTGCTGCTTAATAGTCCCCAATTTCAAATCATAACCCTAAAAACCATTATGTTTGAATCATAATGTCTCTCGCCATTACCCAAGAATTCATGGATTCGTACCTCATTAGGTTAATGGATGTGTTGTAAATTCACGTCAAGAAGATTAGATGAGACTGTGTTGATACTCTTCATGGCTAATGTGTTCTAAGCTTCTAACTTTTACAGGACAAGATAGCTTGTTTGAATGGTCTTTTCGGAACTTATGTCCAATAAACTTGCTTGAATATGGGTAATGACCCACAAACACCAGGCTGCGGAAGGCAGTTTTATCACTTTTATCCATTAAAAAGAAAGAAATACTTTATTTTTTGGGAAGGCAAGGTCTGTGGATTTTGTCAATTTTAAAAAGATTCACAGCTAAACTTAACCATTATGTGTGAAAATTTCTTGGAACGAAGGGGATAGAATTTTATCCTTCAAAATTTTATAAATGAACATCACAGAAAATCTTATCTACATTCACCCCCCTCATCTTCTTCCTTTTCCACCTTCTTCTCTCTCCTCTCTTCCCCTCTTTCCTTCATTTATCCCTCTCCCTTTTCTTTCCCCTATTTTCCTATCCCTTCCTCTTTCAATATTTATTTTCTTCACATACACCTTTTCTAAAATTTCGGTTCCTTTTTAGCCCGTCCTTCCTTTTTAGTCCGTCCTTCCTTTATTATTACTAATAATAAAAGGTATAGTGGACGGACTATTGTATTCGCTTCGGTGTCTGTCTGTCTGTCCGTCAGTCTGTCTGTCTGTCTGTCTGTC
>NW_007378622.1:18084-34671 GCF_000475195.1 Diaphorina citri | reverse complement strand
AACATTGACTTTAAAAAAAAAAAAAAAAAAAAAAAAAAAAAAAAAAAACAGACCACTGAAATAACATCAAAGGATCAAAGTTTTGATCTTTACACGAAATGGTGGCCAATTTTTTCTCAACTATGCATAAAGCACTATTCATAAATATATCTTAGCAGGTAGCAGGTAGTCCAATTATAGTCGATTTTCGATTCGCATAAAGTTGACAAAAGAGAAAGCCATCCTCAATATTCTCAGCAGATTCGGTTTGGACAATCGTACACTGTTGCCAAGTAGACACAACCGTCTTGATCTTCTTACACTGTTGACAAATACACCGATCTTCTTCCGCATAGCTGGACTACAGTTGTACCAACTGCACTGAGTAATAGCCTGAGCAATCCTTTCATTGCAGCTGTTCAGCCGCTCAGATTGGATCGTCAAATGAAAATAGTTGAGCAGGGTCAGTAGGAACTCCATGGTTATTTTGAAGAAGTTGAACATGGGCAAGTGTGACATGTAGGCCATCTGGTAGAATGCTAACAGCCAGAGAATGAGTAAGGGCAAAAATATAAAGCTGTAGAATGTCACCGCGTAACGCCTGTACTGGAAATGGAAAACAAGAAGTAATTGATAAAGTGTCGCTTGGTCATTAGGAGACCACGGGTTCAAATCCTGGTCAAGAGATGGACATATGTAATTTCATTGTCTTCACAAAGCTGTATTAGCTGTGTACCCCGAATTGGAAAGACAGGACAGGAAAAAACTTTCAAACAGTCAACATTTGCAGCGTGCAAGTATAGTGTGCTACATATTATTGTACTGACTTATAGAGGTTGCTTCTCTTACCTTGACCATAACATAGTCTAACTCCTGTTGTCTCCTGTTGATTCGTTGGAAATAGAAATCTGGGTAGTTGTTTTTCGTCCATTGTTTGAGTTTGAGTATTGCATCTTGCTTACTAATCTCAGTCATGTCATTTCTGAAACATTAAATTTAATACCTGCATTATTTAGGCAATAACCTGCAAATGACCAGTGGCCAAATAGTCCAAATACTCGTATTTTCATGGATGCATTATGAAACATAACAAGCAAAAAGTCAAGAAAAACTGAATTTTCTTCAAAAGGATTTAAAAGTTTTAAGACCAGTTCCTACCTAATAAAGATAAAAATGTAATTATATCTGAAACATTAAATTTAATACCTGCATTATTTAGGCAATAACCTGCAAATGACCAGTGGCCAAATAGTCCAAATACTCGTATTTTCATTGATGCATTATGAAACATAACAAGCAAAAAGTCAAAAACTGAATTTTCTTCAAAAGGTTTTAAAAGTTTTAAGACCAGTTCCTACCTAATAAAGATAAAAATGTAATTATAATATTGGGAATAAAGGGAGAACGGGCTCTAGTCTTGATTTAAAATCATTACATGAAAGTAAAATCGAAAAATCAAATCAAGAATAATAAAAAACTGATTATTAAACAAATTAGGTAGGTACAATGGTACATAGGTACTGATCGAATAAACTACGGGCTAAATAATTCCCGGAGGGACGGGCCCAGCTTGTTACCTTTCTTTATCTTATTATCTCTCCCTCTTTCGTCCCTCTCTCCCGTCTTCTCTCTTAATATATCCATCCCCCTCCTTTTCTGCAATGCTCTTTCCTTTCTACTGCCCTTCTCCTTATTCCCTATTTCTCTTCATTTCTCCTTCCCTCCTTTTGTCTCTCGTTTATTATTCCTCTCTCCCTTGTGTGTTGTTCAAAGTTCCTAGATGTTAGTTTGATTTCTGCGCCCAAGGCAATCCTATTTTAATTAAGAATTTTGAGTTTCTCCAGCAAAACTAAGTTTCAAGGTAACATCATGCTTCTAGCTGTGTGGTTTATGAAATTCCATCCCTAACATGATTATAATATGTAGGTACATAAATGCTGAATTTCCTACTTGAAAACAAACAAAAATAACAATAAAAACAAGTTAAACAAGTATGTTTGGAGAACATAAGAGTAAGTTTCAACCAAGAGTAAACTTTTGCGGATTGACTCCAAAGTATGGAATTCCACATGTGAAAATGGGAATTTTCGTTCAGAGATACATAGGTACAAGTTTAGCCTGTTTATTGTGTATTATTATTATTACTACAGGTGAATTTTATTACTATTATCATTATCATCATTATACAACTTTAGTTTAGGTTTAGGTACCCCTTTCCAGCTTTCCACACTTTTCCTGGGAAAAATTTATAATCTACTGAGACCGAGGTCGTCAGGAGGATAACGATTTGTATGAACGCCCTCTAATTATTTGAGTATGCAATGTGCAACAGACAAAATATTAGTGGAGATGTCACCTTTACTTTTCTTTTTACATGGTTTTTTTTTTTCTCAGACGTTTAGATTTACGTGTGCATCATTTATGTCGTCTAACAAAAACCTACGTTTTTCTTGGCACCTGAGTGCTGGAATGATACTATATATTTTGACGTTATACCCAAAAAGACTACCATTTTTTTAATTTAATTTTTTCAATGCCTGTGATCTATTAGAAAACATCGTGACAGGCGAGTTTTAACCATTCAGTTACCGATTCATAGCTCATATATGCTCATATTAAATTTTCAAAATTTCTGCCTTTTTCAGGGTTCGAACCCACGATATCCAAGTCTTCTCCATCGATGCCAACTCAAGCCAGACGAACTTCCACACCTGACTGTCCTAATCCTGCCGAGCCTATAGTAGAGGTATGTTGAACTTCATTTACTGTTTTACTTTTATTCTGAACAGAAAAGGTTATCTCTCGGAACAGTTACCTTTAATTTCGGTACCTGTGTTCTTACGGTTTCTAAAAAATAAAAAATAAATAAAAATGTGTGTTTCACCGCCATTTTGATTTCGTAGCAATGAAACAACTGCTACACGAGACGAATGTGGCCTGTATCGTAGCATGTCCATCCCGTAGTATGCCTCTTATCAGATGGGCGAGAAGAGACACAATACTTCCCATTTAGGTGCTGAGTCAACACGAGAACACCAGAAAGCAGAAAGTAACCCGTTGAAATTTTTGCAATCGAAAAACGAGTACAAATTTATGTATTTATATCATTTCTACTTCATTACTTACTTTCTTAATTTTTGACGTTTGAATTATGTACAATTATTGTATTTATGTTCAATAAAAAATTTGATTTGATTTGAGATTACCAATCACCTCAGATTAAACCGATTCTCATCTGAATAATATTTTGTCCTTACCAGCTAATGTGATTTGTTGTGTGAGTGGGCTCAATACCTTCTAATGTTTCTACAGGCAAATATCTAAGAAGTCAGGTGATTCATTGACAGGTTGTGATAAGACGGTGAGAGGCATATTCATATTCATTATTCATGTATGAGTAATATCAGTGTTTGGTTCTTTATTTAGACTGTCGGAAGTCGGGGCCTACGTTCTCCCATTGTTTCAGCAGTAATACATACCTATTACATGGTTTACCTCTCTAAAGGCATTAGTTACATAAGTGCGTGTATTTACTGACAGAGTTGGATGTTTGATTAGTTGATTAGTTAGTGAGAAACGGCATCAGTCATGTTTGTGAAGTCAGTAAAGTCAGAAACGCCATGCGTGTTGATCTGTTGATAGTAAAGTCGGTTGTTTTTTATCGTCCTTAAACAATATAACCATTGGTTATGTTCAGAGATTATTATTATTATTATTATTATTATTATTATTATTATTATTATTATTACAGGTGAATTTTATTACTATTATCATCATTATACAACTTTAGTTTAGGTACCCCTTTCCAGCTTTCCACACTTTTCTTGGGAAAAATTTATAATCTACTGAGACCAAGGTCGTCAGGAGGATAACGATAACGATTTGTATGAACGCCCTGTAATTATTTGAGTATGCAATGTGCAACAGACACAATATTAGTGGAGATGTCACCTTTACTTTTCTTTTATCTCAGATGTTTAGATTTACGTGTGCATCATTTATGTTGTCTAACAAATACCCACGTTTTTCTTGGTAACTGAGTGCTGGAATGATACTATATATTTTGACGTTATACCCAAAAAGACTACCATTTTTTTTAAATTTAATTTTTTAAATGCCTGTGATCTATTAGAAAACATCGTGACAGGCGAGTTTTAACCATTCAGTTACCGATTCATAGCTCATAATATGCTCATATTAAATTTTCAAATAGGTAGTCTAGTCTAAGTACATAATTATGTGATACCTACCTATGTGTAGGTATCTATTTGGTGCGTCTTGAATAATTTGTTATCTGCTTGATCAATCGGGCTTGATCTGGCGAATCCGGAATTAGACCCCTGCACGACACTTGCAGGAGAATTCGGTGCAAAACGGAACCATGGGGCCAAAGTGAACTCCCACTCTAAAAGAAAAGGAAGTGTTGCTAGTTGCTAGAGCTGTGTAAGTAAACACAACTAGACCTAATAATGTAGGTACTGTTAATAGGTAATGCTTTTATTTTTCATGTTAGTAAACCAGTTTTTTTGGTTTTTTGGCTTTATGGTTTTCTGGACAAAATTTGCACTCGCGTAACGCCTGTACTGGAAATGGAAAACAAGAAGTAATTGATAAAGTGTCGCTTGGTCATTAGGAGACCACGGGTTCAAATCCTGGCCAAGAGATGGACATTTAATATGTAATTTCATTGTCTTCACAAAGCTGTGTTAGCTGTGTACCCCGAATTGGAAAGACAGGACAGGAAAAACTTTTAAACAGTCAAGATTTGCAGCGTGCAAGTATAGTGTGCTACATATTATTGTACTGACTTATAGAGGTCGCTTCTCTTACCTTGACCATAACATAGTCTAACTCCTGTTGCCTCCTGTTGATTCGTTGGAAATAGAAATCTGGGTAGTTGTTTTTCGTCCATTGTTTGAGTTTGAGTATTGCATCTTGCTTACTAATCTCAGTCATGTCATTTCTGAAACATTAAATTTAATACCTGCATTATTTAGGCAATAACCTGCAAATGACCAGTGGCCAAATAGTCCAAATACTCGTATTTTCATGGATGCATTATGAAACATAACAAGCAAAAAGTCAAGAAAAACTGAATTTTCTTCAAAAGGATTTAAAAGTTTTAAGACCAGTTCCTACCTAATAAAGATAAAAATGTAATTATATCTACCCAATTCGTTCCAATATCTGAGTTTCAGTGATGTAGGTCCCATGTGCAATGTCTGTGTAGAAGATGCTCTCCCCATATTTATCTCTATGTTCAGCACCAATCAGCTTGACAAATTCAGCTAGCATTTCATACTGTCCTAATAGAGATGTTGGAAACACTATTTGGAGGAGTATCCTCTCAAACACCAGGGTCAGTATGACTACAAGTCCATAGACATCAAATAAATACAAAATGACAAAGTATTTCATTTCACTGACATCGATGAAACTTGGGGTCCACATATTGAAAGGTAAAATTCTGGTGGGATATTTCCTCCTGTACAGGGTGCGTATTAAGTTAAGATTTTCATCTGATCTGGGCAGGAATGTCTGGCTCAGTAGTCCCACCAACATGAGGATACAAAACACCAGGAACATTCCTACTTCGTAGCATTCCATCTTGAGATACTTCCTGTGAATCTTCTTGTTAGTCACTTTGAACACTTCCTCTTGAAGATCAAACAACTCGATGATCTGATTCAGTCTCGTGTTGTAGAATACAAAATCCACAACGCAGCTTGAAACCAAGGCGCTCTCATAGAGCCTTTGCAAGAACTCGGGTAGATCTTGGATAGCGTGAATGAAGGTACTGGCAACTTGGAGAGACACTGCAACGACGAATACTACACAGAGATATTTCCTATAGACATTGTTGTGTAATTTATTCATCCAGGGATATCGATGAAAGTTGGGTATGGAAATGAAGCCACATACATGAAGTGGTATAAGGTACACATGGCGTCTTGCTTTGGAATACTTCATAATATCAGAAACGAGTTCATGGGATCCAATACGTATTATACTTTTAATTTCATCCAAAGCTTTTTTATAAATTAAATTCAATTCGCTATATCGATTTCACCATTCACCAACTAAGCTAAAACCAACATTTTCACCAACTAAGATAAAATTAAAGATTTTTTCAATAGAGTTTGACCTGTTTATGTGCACTTGAAAATGCATAATATCAGAAACGAGTTCATGGGATCCAATACGTATTATACTTTTAATTTCATCCAAAGCTTTTTTATAAATTAAATTCAATTCGATATATCGATTTCACCATTCACCAACACACCAACTAAGCTAAAACCAACATTTTCACCAACTAAGATAAAATTAAAGATTTTTTCAATAGAATTTGACCTGTTTATGTGCACTTGAAAATAAAATGAAAATTCAAAGTATCCAAGGTTTGACTAGAAACGTTAGAACTTTATATGCTGATACTTGATTCAACGTGGACGAACGCAAATTGAAAAGGTTAAATTTTAGTTCTTCGACAACCAGCGAAAAATTCCGCCTCTTCAAAAATTAGGGCTTCTAATACCACTAGAATACTACCCTCAGAAGTATTCTACTATCTAATTATTAAAGTCGGATAGAAAACAAACACAAATTAGGGAATGAATTGAGTTATTTTGAATTATACGTATGGTCTGAGAATTTTCCCTTGCTTATATTTATGTACGACTAGAAACGTTAGAACTTTATATGCTGATACTTGATTCAACGTGGACGAACGCAAATTGAAAAGGTTAAATTTTAGTTCTTCGACAGCCAGCGAAAAATTCCGCCTCTTCAAAAATTAGGGCTTCTAATACCACTAGAATACTACCCTCAGAAGTCTTCTACTATCTAATTATTAAAGTCGGATAGAAAACAAACACAAATTAGGGAATGAATTGAATTATTTTGAATTATACGTATGGTCTGAGAATTTTCCCTTGCTTATATTTATGTAGCTTACAAACATGGTAAAGCTCGTGACATCAAGCGTGCCGGGAGGCGCGCGAACGTCAAGAGTTCGAAGCGCCGCCCGGTCTATATTAACACGAAACAGAATTTCATCGTTTTTCGGCATTTTTAGCTCAACTTTTCTCCCACTTCCCTTTAACTAGCAAAGCAAATTTTATTTGCAAATTAAGCAAATTTTATTTGATATTCCTGGTCGGACGTGAAAATGGATGCGAAATCTCCCAAACCCGACCTTTCTACGATTTGTTTAACCGTTTTTCTGATAGGCTCAAAAATCTTGAAAATCACGAGCGAAATCTCCCAAACCCGACCTTTCTACGATTTGTTTAACCGTTTTTCTGATAGGCTCAAAAATCTTGAAAATCACGATTTTTTTTTTCTTTTTACCCAAATCCTTTAATCACACCTACAGCCCCGGGAGCGCCCAGCGCGACCGTAAACAAAGGAGCGCGAAGCGCGACTATATGCACAAAAAATTCCCGGAGGAACGGACCCAGCTCTTTTCCATACATAATGCCCAAATCCTCTATTTTGTCCGTTTGAAAGACAATTCGTTACATTTTCTCTCCGCAGCGCAGGCGCAGCTCAAAATTTCCCTAAAATTAGGCAACCTTCTGGCAACATTGAACTATGAACCTAGGTTCAAGCAAATGAATGGTTTTGACAACAGACAATCTTTTAGGTGTATAAACTGGTCTAATGAAAACTGAATGGAGTACCTAGTGGTCAGTTTATCAATAGGAAAATACACTTCTAGATTACCAATCACCTCAGATTAAACCGATTCTCATCTGAATAATATTTTGTCCTTATCAGTTAATGTGATTTGTTGTGTGAGTGGGCACAATACCTTCTAATGTTTCTACAGGCAAATATCTAAGAAGTCAGGTGATTCATTGACAGGTTGTGATAAGACGGTGAGAGGCAATCTAAGAAGTCAGGTGATTCATTGACAGGTTGTGATAAGACGGTGAGAGGCATATTCATATTCATTATTCATGTATGAGTAATATCAAGTGTTTGGTTCTTTATTTAGACTGTTCACTATATTTAGACTGTCGGAAGTCGGTGCCTACGTTCTCTGTAGTCTCATTGTTTCAGCAATCAGCAAGAATACATAATATTTATACATAGGTATGTAGGTATTATACCTGTATGGTTTATGTACCCCCCTAAATGCATTAGTTACATAAGTGCGTGTATTTACTGACTGAGTTGGATGTTTGATTAGATGATTAGTTAGTGAGAAATGGCATCAGTCATGTTTGTGAAGTCAGTAAAGTCAGAAACGCCATGCGTGTTGATCTGTTGATAGTGAAGTCGGTTGTTTTTTAGCGTCCTTAAACAATATAACCAACCTAGGTAGTCTAGTCTAAGTACATAATTATGTGATACCTACCTATGTGTAGGTATCTATTTGGTGCGTCTTGAATAATTTGTTATCTGCTATATCAATCGGGCTTGATCTGGCGAATCCGGAATTAGACCCCTGCACGACACTTGTAGGGGAATTCGGTGCAAAACGGAACCATGGGGTCAAAGTGAACTCCCACCCTAAAAGAAAAAGAAGTGTTGCTAGTTGCTAGAGCTGTGTAAGTAAACACAACTAGACCTAATAATGTAGGTACTGGTAATAGGTAATGCTTTTATTTTTCATGTTAGTAAACCAGTTTTTTTGGTTTTTTGGCTTTATGGTTTTCTGGACAAAATTTGCACCACCATTTTCGTGTTCCTGTTAAAAAGACCTTTACTTTGATATATAGGTCGACCAGGTTTGGATAAGTCCTTCTATGGGGACTGACAGACAGACCGACCGAGTGACAGACACCGAAGCGAGTACAATAGTCCGTCCCTTATACCTTTTTATTTCTATTGTAATAAAAAAGGAAGGACGGACAAAAAAAAAAAAAAAAAAAAAAAAAAAAAAAAAACAGTTTCAATTTTTTGCTTTAATTTTATTTAGAACTTTCCGTAAGTACCGACTAGTACCTGTGGAGGTGAAATAATGTACCTGTCTTTTTTCCCCATTCTGGGTGAGAATCGTGGGAACTTCTGTGAGAGATTTCTTTTTGTAAAAATAGGGCATTAAAAAATTAGCATAGAGGAAGAGGGAGGAGGAGGAGGAGGAGGAGGAGAGGAGGCGTAAGAAAGTGAGAGCCCTGAAAGTGAGAATCCTGCGTAAAAGTGAAGCATCATCTACATAAAGGTGGAGAGAAATCATTCTTTTAAGGTGATGGTGGGGCGGGGGGATTTTGAAAGTAAAAGTCGAATGAGGCATCCTTCTTCCTCCAAGTTTTTAACATGGAGGAAGAAGATGAATAAAAAGAGAAGAAGATAGGGAAAGGGAGAGAGAGAGAGAGAGAGAGAGAAGAGAGAGGAGAGAGAGAGAGAGAGAGAGAGAGAGAGAGAGGGAGGAGTGAGTGAGTGTGTGTGAGAGAGAGAGGGAGTGAGTGAGAGAGGGAGAGAGAGAGAGAGAAATATAGAGGCCGACAGACCAAGAAGAAAGAAGGAGATAGAAAGAGACTTGGGTAAGGTCTCTCTTCCTTCCTCCCTCTCTCCCTCCTCTCCCCACGTAAGCGTATCTCTCTCCCTCTCCTGAGACAGGAGGGATGGAGAGGTACATAAGATAATGGAGGTGTGGGAACGTAAGCTTTTTCACGGGTCTAAGCTACGCGCTACGTGAAGTTTGAATCTCCTTTGAATAATGAATATTCAATTTGTCAGCCTTTCCTTCTTAACCTCCTACTTTCTTTTTCCTGCTGACACTTATTAAGTAGGTATTAGGTTGCTGATTCGGTTGGAGAACTTGCAATTTTGCTGAGATAATATATATTTTTAGCAACCTATTTTTAGCTAAGTCCCCTTTAGAGATGAACTATTCATTTCTAACGAAAGTCACAACTTTGGGTCGGGTTTGTGTTTTTTTAGATGTTCAGCCGTGCAATGTGTATTTCCCATTTTATGAATTTCCTCAGTGGCCTGTCCTCAGCTTCTCAGGACCGATTCTAGATAGTTTGAGGCACCGTTTTTTTTTTTTTGTCGCTCAGTCATTTTGCATGCCAGTCTAAGCACTCTAGTAAATATGTACGAAGAAACTTAATACGTTCGTCCCCGGGGCGCATATAAATTGCAGGAAAGTTCACATAAGTGAAGATCATTGACATTTATTGAATCACTCTTCTCAATGGAAGACAAACTGTTACGCCACAGGCGAAATTTTTCCAATAAAATCAAAAGCCACAATATTATCTTGAAACACCCTGAATGAAGCTTGTTGCTATTTTAAACACCCTGTACGAAACTTGTTGCTATTTTAAACACAATTTTTCATCTTTAGATGTTTAAAATTGAAAATGGGAAGAAAGTTTTCTAGAAAATATAAATGGAAAAAACGAAACAAGGGGAAAGGAAGAAGGGAAAGTAGGAGGAGAAAAGGAAGGAAGAGGGGAAAAAGGGAGGGAATAAGCCCTTATCTTGTAATATTAAACGTCTTCAGGCAACAGAGAAATGCTCGCAGGGGAAGGAGGAGGAGAAAAGGAAGGAAGAGGGGAAAAAGGGAGGGAATAAGCCCTTATCTTGTAATATTAAACGTCTTCAGGCAACTGAGAAATGCTCGGAAAAAAAAAAAAACAACCAAAAGGACTCGAGAGAAAATAAATAATCATGGAAAATAAAATAAATGAAAAATGTTGCCCTTTTTTGTGCCAAAGAATTTCAAAGGTAAAATTTGTATAGGTATCCCTAATGCCTTTAAAGGTCGCTTTTGACTTTTTGCGAGTGAAAGGTTTTGGTGTTCAAATTCAAAGTTTATGTGAATAGAAAACAGTGGAGATGCTTTATTTTTTATTGAATGTTGAAGGGGGGTAATTTTGGAATGTGTTAAAGTGACTACCACAGAAAGTGTAAGATTGGCGTGGTATTGAGTCAGAAAATTGCGGAGCAGGGTGGAATCTTTAGACGTTTTAGGTAATGTTTTTTTTTCTCTCTCTCTCTCGACGGGACGGGTATTTTACTATTGATTCGCTGACAAACTACTCACCTAGCGGCTCCTCAAATTAATTTCACTCAACCTGATAGAGCCAACTAGACAACCAAAGATAGTATATTGAAGACAACAATATGAACCTTCGGTTGGTGCGTAGTTGGTACCGCAAAATGGTTTAAAATATTTTCAAGGCCCCCAGAAAAGACTGTCAGAGCAAGGGAATAGAAATTTAAACTGTCCCAAATTTGTTTGCCCTCGAATATTAATAGTTCTCCCTGAGATTGTCACAATAGATCAGTTGCGCTTACTTGGGTAATGTTTCAAAGTTAAAAAGCTGGGAAAATGAGGGATTCCGGAACTTTTCTTTTTCTTCCACGCCTTCTAGATCCCGAGATAAATCGATTTAAAAAATTCCGGTTCATCTTGAACTCTGACGTCACGGCATACGCTCCCGTACGCGATGACGTCACATAAAATGTTCCAAGCAAAGCTCTCTCACAGGCAACACATTAATCTGTTTGTGCGCATGCATTTCTGCGCAATTCATGTTTGTGCGCATACGTTTCTGCGCATCTCCTAAAGTCTGACGTCAGAGTTCAGGACTCTAACGGAAAATAAAAATTGAATTTTCGACCTTTTACAATTATTTTTTCGGAGTTTTGACCTCAGATTTGGATTTTTCACAACTTTTTTCATAGAAATCGACCTTTTGATCATAAATTTTACCCAAATGCAACTGCTCCATTGTCTGCGCGTGACTAAAGACCAGATTGCTCATAAATTAAGCAGGTCCAAAATTACAACAAAATGACCACATTAAGTTGAGTTGTATGATGTCCACTAATTTGGTCGAGGTAAAAGTATGCCTGTATTCTTATTGGCCTAATCAACTACCCACTAGTATTTGGTTATGTCTATTAATTGTTAGTCACGTGGTAACCCACGTTATTGACTGTAGCAAATCAGTAACCATACTGTCTGTTATCAACGATCTCTGAATTGTGAAGCGGTTTCAGGAACCATATTTACGCGATTTTCACCACTAAGTAAATGCGACAATAACCCTATAACATTATTAGCCGACTATCGGTATCCTAACAATTAAAACCATGTGGTCTATAACTGTCCTGATCAGTGCAAGAATTCGCACTATTACCTTCAACCTATCAGTTACAAATACCAGGGTGGTACACTACACTACAACACTTCAGTCTGTGAGTCTACAGAGGTCTACACTGCACATATCTGATATTTCACGCTGCACTGAATTCTACCTACCTATTGTTTTGTTGTTAGGGAGAAAAACTCTCACTTTGTAAAGAAAAAAAAAAATAATAGAAAGTAAAAAACAAGCAGGAATATTCGGTGTAATTGCCAAGTAGGTCATTCCTATACAACAGAAAATACGACCTGCATAATTTGATATATGCAGTCCAAAGCTATGTCGGAGCTTTGTCTAAAAACGAGGCATTAGCAATTATCGTGATGTTTTACCCAAAAAGTTCCTAGTGCTTAGGCCTTTTTGCATAAAACCGCGCAGTTAAATGTGATGTTATGATGTGTAATCTTGATCCCGGCTAAAAAGTAAGAGAGAAGAAAGTATTGAAGAGGAAAACAGAGCAAAGAGAAATGAGGACACATCATAATTATTGGGGATTATGATTCCTGGAAATCAAGGCCACGAAGTATAACAAACTCCTTCTTCTTCTTCCTTACCTTTTCCCGTGTACAGACGGGGTCGGCGTTTTTCTTCAGCCTCCCAATCAGCCCTAACTAGGGTGAAGGGTGATTGCTTTGGGCTGGTTTTGGCTACAAATTTTACGAGTGGATGCCCTTCGCACTTAACCCTTGCTATTTCTTTACGAATTATAACAAACTAATGTACTCGTATGTAATTGCATTGCCTTCTGTTTCCAGAGCCCCAGTGTCCCGATGGCACGCGCAGGGTGGGTTCTACGCACGCTCCTACTCAATGACGAGTCCGGTACGCTAAGAGACCGCAAGACCTCCGGGGGCAGAACCATAGCCAGGCGATGTGCCTCTGGTAGCGAACTGGTAGACTGGCTGATGAGTTTGGCACCCTCTCTGGCGGTGAGCAGACAAATTACCACCGGCATGTGGCAGGCGCTGCTCGAGGAGGGAGTCATTTATCACGGTAAGATTAGTTGTTTTTTCTTTTCGGAAACGGAAACGATTCCGATGGAGAGGATTTACTATAGTCTATATTCCGGGGGCAGAACCATAGCCAGGCGATGTGCCTCTGGTAGCGAACTGGTAGACTGGCTGATGAGTTTGGCACCCTCTCTGGCGGTGAGCAGACAAATTACCACCGGCATGTGGCAGGCGCTGCTCGAGGAGGGAGTCATTTATCACGGTAAGATTAGTTGTTTTTTCTTTTCGGAAACGGAACCGATTCCGATGGAGAGGATTTACTGTAGTCTATACAGGCGCTATCACGTCAAAAGATGAGAAAAGAGCTTCAGAAGAGTTGAAGTTTCGAAATGCAATTGTAAATAATAAAAATACTCTGATCTGTCTGAGAATTTGAGCAATCTAGCAAGATTACTTTGCCCGTCCCGAACCGCAGTCAACCACCATGAGAACCTGTGCTTTACCTTAGAATCATGATAAACCGGTTGTAACCTCCAGCTAGCCAGGCTGGTTATGGTTTGGCTGCTCTGATCCCTATTAATAATCCCACAGCAAGACGCTGGTCTGCTCCCTGTTTAAGGTCCCCCAGCCACCCAGATTCAATCCTATTTAATGTGGTTAATTTCTCCCACTTATTTTCCAGTAAACGGAGAGCAAGCATTTCGGGACAAATGCATCCTGTACAACTTCTGGCAGGATAAGGAAGGTAGTTCGTCACAGGCCACTGCGCAAGATATTGCTGAAGCTGAGGAACATCTGGAGGAAGCGCTACTTGCGCTAGCGAGGCGCGCTCCGGACGCCATTCTGCGCTACATTCTCAGAAAACAGTAAGCGCTCTGAAATTCTTGATTTTTTTTTTTCGAGATTAAAGAAGCTTCAAAATCGCTACTTGCCTCGCGAGTACATGCTCCATCTAGGTAAATATGTATAACTTCACACGTGCACAAGTTAAAGGAGCATAAAAGTTCAACAATAATATTATGATTTTATTCTTTGAAATACCTATTGTATGTATTCTCTTTTTCTTTAAAATTTATACATAGGTATTCACTGTCTTCTCTTGTTTGAAATATGTGTTAGAAAGGATCTCATGTAGGTATCATGGAAAACTCCATTCGAGTTTGCTATACGAGTATTTCCTAATATGACGTTTAACGTACACAATGCTAGCAACAGAATACCTAAAACAAGCTTTTGTTATTTCTCTCTCTCTCCCTCCCTCTCTCTCTCTCTCTCTCTCTCTCCCCCTTTCTCTCTCATTTCCCTTTCTCTCTCTCTCTCTCTCTCTCTCTCGCTCAGGGAGTTTGATTTGGGAATAAGTGTTTGCACAATAAAATATTATGTGTTGTTTAGAAATTTGCAATTCAAACTGGTACGAGTATGTTTTTTTATTATTTTCATTTTTTTATTTTTTAGAGAGAGAAATAGAGGATAAGGAGGAGGAGGAGAAGGAGGAGGAGGAGGAGGAGAGACAGATAGGAAAGTAGGGAGAGGGAGGTATAAAAAAGAATGAATATGTAGATATAAATAAAACAATGTTTTATATTGTTTTATTTTCGATTTCAATGTGATGGAAGTAGGAAGAAAAGGGGAATAAGGGGATAACACTTTAGGTATCATCTAACGTGGTACTCTTATAAATATAGGGCGCTAGGAAAATGCAATTCAAGGATATAACTATTTGGAATTTTAGATATTACATAGGATAACATTCAGTGGCGTAGCGTGGTCTAAAGTCAAGTGTAAGGCGTGTAGGACAGGTGAGGGGACCAAGGTGGGGTGGGGGCCCAAAAAAAATGTCATTATTTAAACAAGACGGTAAAACAACAAGCAAGCGAGGGAGGGAGAGAAAGTCCCGGGAGAAAACACTCGTTGCAATTTTCAAAACGAAATAGGGGAAGTGGAGAAGGGGGAGGTAGGAAACAAGATAAACAAATAGCGGGATGAGGAAATACTTGGGAAGAGCTAAGAAGACATTAAGAAACAAGAGAAAAGGGAGAAAGAGATAACGGGAAAGAGAGGGAGAAGGCAAGGCAGTTAGAAGGAGGGAAGGAGGTAGGAAACAAGATAAACAAATAGCGGGATGAGGAAATACTTGGGAAGAGCTAAGAAGACATTAAGAAACAAGAGAAAAGGGAGGAAGAGATAACGGGAAAGAGAGGGAGAAGGCAAGGCAGTTAGAAGGAGGGAGAAAAAAAGAGAAAGAGGATGGAAAAGAGACACAAAGAGGGAGGGCGAGAAAGATCGAGAGAAAAGCGTAGAAAGAGAAGAGGTAAAGGAGAGCAAGGGAGGGGTAAAAGGGAGAATAGATATTGAGGGAGAGATGAATAGGGAGGTAGAGAGAGGGAGGAAGTAATAAAGGTAATTCCAACAGAGCCCATTTAGATGATTAGGTAGGCTTTCAAATTAGCCGATTTGTTTGTCGTGTAATATTAATTTACTTAGACAAATCGTTTTTTAGACACCTACTACTCTAAAATGATGGGAAAAGCCAGCAGATGCGATTGCCCAGATATGTAGCTATCACGCACAACGTCGCTTAACTAAAATTATCCATTGGGAACTTGTGAATACAACGTGCTATTGTCAACTCTTTGTGTCAAGCCAGCAGATGCGATTGCCCAGATATGTAGCTATCACGCACAACGTCGCTTAACTAAAATTATCCATTGGGAACTTGTGAATACAATGTGCTATTGTCAACTCTTTGTGTGCGTTTTGTTTTCAGACCTTTGGACCGCACTTCCGAGGACCTGGAACAAATATACGAGGAACTCCTACACCTGAAGCCTTTGCATCACCTATCTAATAGTGTGAGGCGGGAACTAGCAGGAGTAGTCATGTTCGAAGCACACCCTCGGAAAGGCGAAATACGTGAGTGATTCAATCAGTCAGTGATTCTATCTAAAAATCAATCAATGCCCGAATCAACTAACCAAGTCATCCAGAAATCGATCTTCCAATAAATCAATCAATCAACCAACCAACCAACCAATATATGAATCAATCAGTCCACCAATCATACAACAAATGAATCAATCAATCATTTAATAAATCAACCAACTACCTAACAAATCAATTAATCAATAAATCTATCATCCAACAAATCAATCAATCGAAGAACCAACCAATTCAACAATTTAGTGATCATTTGCGTATAAAACATCAATTGATCATTTGGTTGTTTGCACATACCTTTCTGAAAAAAAAATGCAGTTTCTTTGTGTTATTATGTCACAACTTTGGTACTCACTGCATTGTAGGATTTTCCCAATATCTCAAAAATCCTAAAATCCAATGTTTACCTACCATGCTGGCACCGGTCGCTACGTGCATTTATATGTCATAGCTACTCATTTTCCTCACGAGGCTGATTGGGCCCCGCAACAGCCAGTCACGGAATCAATCATTTGCATGATACAAATTTCTTGACCCCGCCGGGAATCTAACCTGGGTCTCCCGCGTGCAAGGCGAGCGCAGTGACCACTACGCCATGGGAGCTGACT